>NC_047518.2:40456364-40626914 GCF_902827115.2 Pseudochaenichthys georgianus | reverse complement strand
TTCAAAATAAATCTTAATCTTTCAATAGTTATCATTTCATTTTCTTACTATTGTATTCACTATAAAAATGAATGTTAATGCCCCATCTGGCATTTCAGACCACCATGCAAGTTGCTGTCTGGGTCTAGTTTAATATGCAACTCCATTTATACATTTAATAGGGAATTCCTGCTCAATCTCTCTTTAAAGGGCCCATGTCATGCTTTTCTGGTTATTACCCGTCCCCTTGTGTGTTATGAAGGTTTTTCTGCATGTGAACGGTCTGCAGAGTCACAGCCCTCAAAGTGCACCCTGTAGCGAGTACAACTCTCACACAGAGAAGACCTGTCTGTGCTGCCCCAGAACGCCTCGTTGCACATTTCTCTTTTTCCATTTGTTTCTTCCGGGAACCGCATGACGTCATGCAGTTCCCGGATCCAAAATGGACCAATCCGCGGAGCTCCTCACACACCAGGACCTTTAGCGTAAATGTTCAACTAACAGGGAGTGTCACGGATGAGTGAAGGAAGCAGGACCCAAATGCAGATAACTTTTGAGAAACCCTTTATTCCAAGGATAAATGACAAACACAGAACAGAACACTCTCCGGTGAACTCCGTCACCAACAAACAATGACCCAACACTGAACACAGACAGAGACAAGACTAAATACAAGAAGGGGTAATCATGACAACGAGAAACAGCCGGGCAGGGGAGGAGAAACACAAGGACAACAGGTGAACACAATCGGGTAATCAGGGAGGGAAACAGACAGAAAGCAGACAGGCAGGAAACGGGGGTGAACACTTAACACAATAAGACAGGAAACCCAAAGACAAGAAAAACACCAACACAGACAAAACTACAAACGTGACCTAACATGTGAATTGTGACAGGGAGTCCCATTGACTTGCATAGAGCTCCCTGAACGCTGGTAATAGACGAGTTGGGATGGCGGAGAAATGCTCTCAGACCCGTTCTCACAGCGTTAGAAACCTTTTTCTTACTCAATATCAAGCCACACTTATTGTTTTTACTTCGGCTGTGAGTGTTTGTGTGCTCAGGATGAGTTTCGCGCTGTCTCGCTGTATCGACGACCCGGAAACCACACCAGTAAGCCAGCTCACTGAGCAGCGAGCCTCGCAACGTACCGACCAATCAGAGCACACTGGGCTCACAAGGGGGGGGGGCAGGAGCTCCAACAAGCCGTTTAGGACAGAGAGTGAATACACATACTTCACAGAGATGCTGTGAGAAACCAATGTGAGTTTGGAAAATAGCACAATGTAAATCTATTCTAGTAGACCTCAACAATGGAATTATGATCAGTAGAAATGGCCATGACGCGGGACCTTCCAGCTAAGGGGTCCTTTTCCTGAAAAACGATGAAGACCCCCTGCTTTACAGCAGCAAGGAAGACACTAAAAAGGTTAGGTTTAATAAAGTTAAACATCAGTTTAAGAAAATGCCATGAGAAAAAAACGTTTTACTTTTTATCTGGGGGTGAATTAGTAACTAAGATCAAATGAGATGTACTTTCTTAATTATTAACAAAAAAATGTGTTGCAGCAGCATAAAACAAAACCAGACATTGCACATAATAACAAATTAAAAGAGTAGAAATAAACAATTCTATAATATAAACATCTCAAAATAGGAATAGAAATAAACCAGAAATATACAGATGACCTGGATTTACACACGTAGGCCGACAACAGACTTCCTGGGCAGCGTGGACCTGACACTGTGAGGAGCAACGTGCACTTTAATCTGTCGGTGACTGTGTTTTTATAAACCGTGCAGGTGGTGGGAGACGATCTGACCGTCACCAACCCCCGCAGGATCCAGAGAGCCGTCGACGACAAGGCCTGCAACTGCCTGCTGCTCAAAGTCAACCAGATCGGCTCTGTCACCGAGGCCATCAAGGCGTGAGTGTGTGTGCGTGTGTGTGTGTGTGTGTGTGTGTGTGTGTGTGTGTGTGTGTGTGTGTGTGTGTGTGTGTGTGTGTGTGTGTGTGTGTGTGTGTGTGTGTGTGTGTGTGTGTGTGTGTGTGTGTGTGTGTGTGTGTGTGTGTGTGTGTGTGATGCATAGACAAAGACACATATTGTATGATGTTCTTATCATTCTTACGCTATGACGTTTGTATCTTGTTTTTGTTTGCTTTGTACAGCCCCTTGAGGCATTTCTTGTGATGGGGCTATGCTACATTTTTTATTTGATTTGATTTGATTAAATATTAATCCATATAGCCAAGGTACAAGAAAACAAGGTTAGATGAAATGCGAGGTCAGAAAAACTATGAGTTATTGGTCAAAAACATCAAATCTTATGGTGAAATAAGTACAAACTTTATGTCAGATAAGTCTCAAAGTAACACTTTAACAAAGCCATGAACAGGGGCTGAAATAATAATATTGCAATACCACACAATTAAAAGAACATGAAAGGAACTCTTATATGCTATAATAAATGAATATATCAAAATACAATTTACTATAACCTTATATAAACAAGTATGCAAACATGTCCGTGAAGATGCCTGCCACTAGAGAGCATGCATCACATATTTGTGTGTATTTATTCTGCCTCTCAGGTGTAAGCTGGCTCAGGAGAACGGCTGGGGAGTGATGGTGAGTCATCGCTCCGGAGAAACAGAGGACACCTTCATAGCTGACCTGGTGGTCGGTCTCTGCACTGGACAGGTAACACACACACACACACACACACACACACACACACACACACACACACTGTTTCATTGCATTTCATTTCATTATTTAGTCTTCGTCACATTACGTTAATGACACAATATAAAACGAAACAATGCAACAGCACAGTTTGGAAAACAAGACAACACAAAAAAAACAGACGACTTGTGCAAGAATGCTAAAGTGATTAATAAAAACGAAATGGAATAAAAAATAAATGGAATGATGACATTGCCTTTTTAGCAATTTAAGCTATATCACACAATAACCATGCACTGTAATTCTGAAATGACTGAAGTAAGTCCACAGAACACCAACATTCAATATTGTCAATCGGATCTTAAGAAAAACAAACCAAACATTCGCTGATTACATCTACAAAATGCTGGCACTAGAAAAGGCTGCTTCTCTATTTACAGTGAATACTTTTGGTCTAGAAATGTTAATGTGACATTTTAGAAATAGCTGCCATTATTTTTGACATTTTACATCCGTGATTTATTTAAAAGCTGTGGAAATATCACTTGATGGTTAAAACGAGTGTTTCTTGCTTTCCAAATACCGAGGGTTTGTAATGTGTGTTCTTGATATTTGTTTCTACCTCCAGATCAAGACTGGAGCTCCCTGTCGATCAGAGCGTCTGGCCAAATACAATCAGCTCATGAGGTGAATATTCAATTATTAGCTTCATGCCACTTTAACATCTCTCTTCTTCTTCCTTTTCACGTTGTGTCTATATTCTTCTCCTTCACAGTCTTCTGCCTGCTCTTAATTTATCTCCCTTTCCTTCTCTTTCTTCCTCCTCTCAGGATTGAGGAACAGTTGGGTGACCAGGCTCGCTTTGCTGGGCACAACTTTCGCAACCCCACTGCCCTTTAAGAGCCATTAGCGTTAGCACACAAGCTAATTAGCACGCTCAACATATCAATCACGCTTTATTTCCCTGACGGGCACATAGTAATGAAATGATCACAATTGTTTCCGCAGAGCTTTAACTTCACTAAGACACGATTAAAAGCATTAGGACTAATCATTTTCAAATAACTGAAATGCACTGTAGCTATTGACCATACGCTTCAGCAAGTGATTGACTTTAATTGACTGCAGCCAGTTGCAGCAAATCCTGAACAAAGCCCGGAGGAGAGAAATCAGTGTTTCACCTCCTGGCAGCGAGCACTTTCCCCGATGCACTCGTTAGCTTCTTTCTCTCTGTCTCCTTTTCACTCACGTCACTGCCGATGTGTTTGATCTTTTGTGCCCTGATGTTTCCTCTCCCTGTTCCTCAACCTTCAGCAGCTTGCTACACAATTGTATCTCACTTTGTCTGGTTGTACCCAATAAAGAAATGGAAACATAATCATTTGAACCAAAGATGTTTGTGCGATTGTTTATTAAAGTGGAGGCTCTGCTGTGTCATTTGTTCTTCTTACTTAAAGGGGCCCTATTATGCTAATTATTATTATTCTATGTTTCCACGATTTAAAGGTAGGCTAGGTAAGAATGGAGAAACCAGCTCGAGTGCGCTAGAATTTGAAAGTACGCAGCCGGAATAAATCTGCCCCTTCCTCTCAGAGCCCCTCCCCCAACACACATGAACGCGCACATGACCAATGAGGGCACGAGATAAGTTTGTGCCCCGATGGAAGGCTGACAGGCAGGTAGGCCATCCAGTTACTTTAGCCGGGCCGGCTCAGATGATTGGTCGTGCTTTTTACAGCGCCACGGCTTCCACAGATGACATTTTTTAATGTATTTAAAAAGCATTTCAGATATTCATTGCTATCGGGATGTTAAGAGCATTCCATGGAATATAACAAAAAGTGTTTCTGAAGTGAATTACCTACCCCACCTTTAATATTCAAAGAGATCTTTTCCTTTCTCATACTGCCTGTGCTGCAGCACCTCTTTTCACCCTCTGTCTGAAACCAGAGCCCAGTCTGCTCTGATTGGTTAGCTGGCAGGCTCTGTTGCGATTGTTCATATACGCTTAGAGATGTCCCATCCCTTACCCTATCACGTACAATTTGTTGAAGCGCTAGCCAACAGAAGAATGAGTGTTATATAGTGAAAACACAAATAAGCATAATGAGGCCTCTTTAAAAGATGAATAATCACTGAATTAAATATGGCTTAAAGCAAGAAAACCTTATGCACTTCTCTCTAGTAGAAACATTCAACCATGTTCCACTTCTGCTCACATTAAATATTGATGTCACAGCAGGTGTTTGGACATCACTTACAAAAAAGAAGTACAGAAATCTTGCAGAAAAAGGTGAAGGTCATTCCTGCTGCAAACATCTGAGTGAAAACCTGAGAGGTTATGACAGAATCTTAAAGGAATCCAACAACTTACGAGGAATCTTCTGCAGTTTTTCCTGTATGCTTTAAAAACTGTATTTTTGCACATAGCCTTCTTCTGTGCAAAGGTTTATTGTATAAAGAATATGCAGTGTACAAAGATAATAATGCAAAAAGAGGTGCTTTAATGTAACAAATATAGACTGATGTGAAGGCTTTACAGTAATTAAATAATATATAATAAAATACAATATACATTAAGGGATAACACATGATATAGATAGATAATTTTAGTGGGAATATATCTAATCATTTTTCACTTCCTTCACATATGGCACCTCGAGCTCCCTCCTGATAACAACACTTCAGTTGCTGTGGCTCCATTGTGTCGGCACGCGGCAGAAATTATCAATTACCAGCTGCAGCACGCGCTTAATTGTTATTTCCTCCAGTCTGAGGTTTGTTTCATTCACTGAGCAGCAGAGGGAGCTCCACGAGGCCTCTCTGTCTCTCCCCCCCCTCTTCCCCCCTTTTTTGTATTTCTCCTGCTTGTCGTGCCGGGCTGCTGCTGCTGCTGCTGCTGATGATGAAGGAAGGCTGCAGCCGCGCATGCGCACCGCGTACAGTCTCCGATCCCGGTTTCCATGGTCACCATACAATAGGAGACGGGACAGGGGGCTGCGTGAAGGGGAGAGAGAGAGAGAGAGAGAGCGAGAGACAGCAGCGGAGCGGAGGGAGGGGGTGAGGAAGAGGAGGGAGTGAAGAAGAGGAGGGGGGGTGACTGAGGAAGAAGAGGAGGAGGGGGGTGAGGAAGAGGAGGAGGGGGGAGGTCTGCAGAGCCGCTTGACTGGACACACCGCTGCAAGCTTCCTCCAGACAGACAGACAGAAACACAGACAGACAGAAAGCATACACCTTTATATGGTTATTCCTTATGATTGCAATTATTCCTGACGAGTTGCAGCTCTCTTTGTTAAAACCCCCGGCATAATCTGTAAAATGCACACATGTATTTTCTGTTAAATCAACATTTACAGCTGGTTTTGCATCGGATTACGTGAGTCCTGCAGGAACAAAGAGCTGCTGGACAGACTCGTCCTCCTCTTCAGGGTTCATGTTGAGATACAGCCGAGCTCTTACAGTAAAGGTGACTCTGGAGGGACTAGGCAACAGAGAGAGACCCTCCCTCTTGATCCCCTCCCTCTTCAGAGTTTTTGGCCCTCTCTCTGCGCCTCTCTTCCTCCTCCCCCTCTCTCCTCATGCAAATCACGCCCTCTTCTCTCTCCCTTTCTCTCACCCGACGTGCATCCCTCTCTCTATCCCTAAAAAATTGTGACTGTAAGACCGGAGAGGGGATATATATAAAAAAAAAAGTGCAAGTCGTCTTAGAGGAAGAAGGGGGAGTAGGTAGGGTGGGAGAAAGGGGGGGCACAAAAAGAAAAAGGGGGAGAAAGGGGGTGGGGAAGAGGCGAGGGTATACGCATCAATTTGTAGTCTTCAGTTGGCACCCCTGGTTTTTTTCTTCTTCCTGCAACGAATAGAAAGAGATTTCTTCTGCATTATTGTTATTATCGGAGCGCGTTGCAATATGAAGCCTGTGTTGACAGACTGTGCGTGTCAGCGTGCAACATAAAACGACAAAACAGAGGGTGAGAAAGGAAAGGGAGAGTGAGAGTGAGAGCACGCATCGCTGGATATTATAGGTAAGTACAACAAAAAAAGGGGGAAAAATGGATGCTTATACTGGATATTTGGAGCTATTCCTTCTGGCCACGTTTGTCCTTTCCCTCTCCATTCTTTTTTTCCTTTGTGCGTTAATTATCATCATACTCCTGTCCTGGCTAAATGATGTCCCGGTGAATTAATGGTAATAGAGTGCACGACGCGCGGCCACATTCCTGCGAGGAAAAGGGAGAAGAAGGGAGAGCCGGTGTTAAAAAAAAAATGCCATGATTCGCCATTCCCTATCATGTTTCCCTTTTTTAAGATGTGCAGCGTGTGGTGCACAGGCATCCATTCTGTGAACATGTATGTGCTACTGAACACGACCCTCTCCCCGGCGGAGGTGCACTGTTCTCCGCCGGGTTTTAGTCTCAGGGCCGGTTTCCTCTGCTGCATGTGTATCAATAACATTCGCAGGAGAGAAAGGAAGAAAGAGTCGTTGCAGTGCTGGTGATGTAAGCAGAGCAAACTGCACGCTGCTGCTTTGCATCGCATGCAGTGGCCAATGTGTTGATGAATGCATGTGCTGTGTGCATGCAAAGGGGAATGGTGTGTGTTAGGGATGTGTGTGTTGTTTACTGACCATGGCTAAGGACCTGGCAGTGGACAGTGTCTGCCACCTGTAACTGAGATGCATTATGTATACAGTCACTGTGCACCGACTGCTTCCTGTCACTGTGATAAACTTAGTCATATGTATGGTAATTAGCCTGACTGTACATACACTGCATTGCCTATAAAACACATGTGTTTTATATGATGTGTATGGAGTGTGAACAGTGACAGGTATTACGATCTGATTGGATCAGTCACTGCAGCATGCACTAATAATGAATGCATAGCCATGTGTAGTGGAGCAGGGTTTACAGGAATCAAACACACAAATCAGTGATGGCTACGATATCTACTGGAGAGTACAGCTTACTGTTCGGCCAAATATATCTTTCTTTTTACATCCAGCGGCGTGGACTATTTATATCCTCATTCAAAATACATGAGCCATTTTTATTTCGTCATAGTGGTACATGAATGAATGGATTAAACGAGCCCTTGCAAAGTCTACCCATGTTGACAGGCACACCCAAATGGATAGAGGATCCCGGCATTGTTCATTTCCCTTAATGGCTGGATGGATAAATATAAATCTGATTCTGCCGACCATAACCAGGCCATGTGGGTTAACCACAAGTGGATGTGGGTTTTGGCTGTTGTGGTGAAGGTGGAAGGAGGGGGGTGTGGTCCCATATTCCCAACATGTTTGCTGGAGTCTTCTGCAGGCCGCTATCCAAAATGCAGTCAACCAATCAGAACCTTTCTGCTCTGCTCTTATCATCTGTTTCGGTGTTAGTGCACCGAATTATACAATAACCAGACCAGTGCATTAGTGTGAGTGTTTTAACCTAGTGTGCCTTTGCTGCTATGGTGAAGAGAGAAAGCAAAGAGGAACGTGAGTGAAAACGAGTCATGCCAATATAGTGTGAAGCATGCTGGGTATTTAAATGTTGCAACAGTGCATTTGCAGTTTTCTAACACAGATGTGTTCATAATGTCACACATTATTGTACTCCACACTTGCTGCAGAAAGCACACACACATTGTGTATCTTCACCTATGCAGAACCTTTCATTCTCTGCAGGGTTTGCATGCAGATAAATACTGAATAATGCCTTCTTTGTTTATGCTTGTTTGCAGGTCTTGCTAGCTGGAACACACACAGCCCAGTCAGTCAGCAACAGGACGCAGTTCAGCCCCTGCAATGGCTTGTGTTGTAAAATGGATGTTTTAAAGAAGACATAATGAAAACACGGACACACAAAGAATCGGTATGAACCTATATTTTTCACAATCAGGGCAGGGATTGCGTACCTGCCGAATGCTCTACATTTGGGAGCGAGGCTACATTAGAATTAGTTCAACATGTAATCGTATTTTCAAAGGATGGCTAAGATGTAAATTATTGATTTGGTTGTATGATTCCACGTTTATATTTCCTCTGCTTACAATGTCTCCCCTCGCCTCCGTGGCCTTCTCTCTCTTATGGCCTGTTCTTCTTTCCACCTCCCTCACATTTTTATTCTTCTCTTGTTGTTGCCTGTTTACCCTTTCTACATTCCACCTTGAACAAACTCGACTTTCTTTGGCTTTTATCAACTCTATTTCCACTACAATCAACACATCCCATTGTTTCTTTCTATCTATAACCCTAACCCTAATTATTGTAACTCAACATTGTTTTAACATGTTCATCTCTCTCTGCACATTTCTGCACAGCCCTTCACTTTGAAATAACACACTGCAGTTTGTCATATACTGTATTGTCATATATTCATTGTACTGAGTTTTTTTGTTTCTTTGTATATTTAAATTTGGTTTAAATACTTGTCTTTACTATTTTTATATATATATATAATGTATTTTCTTTTAAAACATATTTTTGATGTTATTCAAACCTAATACGTTGTAAGAGAAGGTTAACATATCATTTGAACCTTCTCTTAAAATGTATTAGTTTATGTTTATGTATATGTTTGCACAATAATACACCAAAGCAAATTCCTCGTACGTGTACCTTGATCCTGATTCTGAATCTGACATTATTCCCTTTCGTCCATTTCTTCCTCCTTTGCTGGACTTTTTGGGGGTTTTCAGATGCCGATGCGCAGTGGGCGCCGGCGGGGGGCGAGTGAGGAACGGCGGGGAAGACGTCCGCACACCAGCCCCACTCGCCCTGAACGCAACGATAGACAGACGGTCAGAGCAATTGTCTTTTACGTTTATATATTAAGATAAGATATATTTTATCGATCCCAAATTGGGATTTTCGTCACAGCAGCATGTTAAAACAAGGCATTGCACATACTGGGAGTAGAAGATAAGCAAACACAAAATGTAAAACATCTCAAAATAGAAAATAAAAAGGTTAAAATATATAAAAGTGGACCGTCGGAAGATACAAATCTGTAGACTATGTGTCAAATAAGCACTGTGAGCGGCCACATTACAGCTAACAAAATGTAAAAGTAGGATATTATTGGATATTGTGCATGCAAGTGCAGGAGTCATGAGCAATAACGAACTGTCACTATGTATTGAATTCTGTGTGTGTATCTGTGTGTGTGTGTGTGTGTGTGTCAGTGCATGAGTCATCAGTAAGATTGCCACCGACATACCCTTGCAGTGTCAGGATTGTTCAATAGTGTGTTTTACAACGTAGCATCGCTTTGAGATCTTTGATGTTTCCTGTTTGACATTGATGCTGTGTGTGTGTGTGTGTGTGTGTGTGTGTGTGTGTGTGTGTGTGTGTGTGTGTGTGTGTGTGTGTGTGTGTGTGTGTGTGTGTGTGTGTGTGTGTGTGTGTGTGTGTGTGTGTGTGTGTGTGTGTGTGTGTGTGTGTGTGTGTGTGTGTGTGTGTGTGTGTGTGTGTGTGTGTGTGCGCAAGTGTGGCTTTGTTCTAAAAACAGTCATAGGCTTATTAGGGATTCAAAAGCATCACTGCTGAATTAAAAGTCCTGTGTTGTTTTAGCAAAGAGGTGCTGGTGAGGAATTGGCTGGAAATCGCTTCAGTCGCAGATCACAAGGGCATGATTCATCAGAGAGTGAGGGGGAGGAACTTGTGTCTCCTCCAAAGAGGCAGAAAGTTCAGGTTTGTCTTACATTATATCAACCTGTTATATAAAGACCAATTCCAAAGCTTTGATTCAGCTAATATATCAACAAAGGCACCGTCTAAGCGGGTTAGAGTCTTTTTTCTTTACCTCATTCACAAATTATCTTTTTTTCGTCAGGATTCGGTCTCTACCCCGAACCCTCCAACATCAACACACACGATTGACAGCTCGGCTCCTTCCACTGTCCCGCCTCCAACCTTGGTGGCCAGCCAATCCCGTGAGAGTGACAATGAAGACGGCCAATCCCAGGGCAGTAGGAGTTCAGTGGTGGGGAGCCTGGCCAATAGCAGCAGTAGCCTGAGCAGTGGGCGGGATATAGACCAGGACAATCGTTCCTCGTCCCCAAGCCTCTCAGCTTCCCCTCTGGGCAGCCTGGACTCTGACTCCGATGGCCCAGACTCACCAAAGCAAGGAGAGAGGGAACGGGAGAAAGGCAAGGAGGGAGGGAAGGTGTCGGGAGAGGATAGGAGGGCGCTTCGAGAGGCGAGAGGGGAGGAGTCCTGCGGAGATGGAGAAAAGCGGGAGATGGATACACGAATCGAAGACTGTCCATCTCTTAAGCCTCCCTCCACTCCTGTGACTCCCTCCCACCGTGGAGTGGGAGATTCTTCAAATGACAGCAATAGTGGGAGGAAGTCTTATTTCTCCATGGACTCCAAACTAATGTGTAAAGTGGAGCACGGTGGTCCGACGGGCGTTGAAGGCGGCAGAATGAACTCCAAAGCCGGCTCGCAGTGTGGGACCAAGACGGCCATACCGGGAGGAGATTTCTCCCACAACAGCCCCAACATTCCCCACTCTTTGCCTCCCCCTCCTCTCCCTCCTCCACCTGCTCTGAAGCCCCTGGAGCTCGGGGGACAAAACCTTCCCACTGACGTAAAGATAGAAAGAGACAAAATAGAAAAGCCGGACAAACTCCTGGACAAGACTCAGTCCACTCCTCCCTCTCTGTTGCCTCAGACCCAGCCCTCCTCCCATCCTCACCCCTACACCCCCACCGGCTGGCAGGGTGGCACCGCGACCGGTTGCCAAGGGAGCTGGGGCTACACCCGTTACCCGGGAAACCACCACCCACAGCACCAGCCGCCGGTGCAGCAGCAGCAGCTTCCCTCTGTCTACAACCCACCGTCCACCCGCCACTCCTCTTTCCTCCCCCATCCTCAAGCCCACCCCCACAGGGAGTACCTTCCCAGGTACGCCGGAGGGGACAGAGAGAGGGGGGCGGCTGCAGGAGAGAGGGAGAGGGGAGTGCGGGGGGAGTGCGGGGGGAGGGAGATCGGCAGAGAGTTCTCCGCGCCCATTGGTAACAGCAGCAGCAATAGCACTGGGAGTAATAGTGGGAGTAATAGTGGGTCCAACAGCGTCCAAAGTAGAGAGTTTGCTGGTCAGAACCGGGAGTTTACTGGTCCTGGGAGAGACGGACCTAACTTGGGTTCTGAAAGGAGAGACTTTGGTCCAGCTTTCAGAGACCGGGAGCGAGAGAGGGAACGGGACGGAGGGAGGGAGTTTCCTCCGCCAAACCAAAACCAGAGTAGAGACTTCGGCCCCAACGGGACTGGTGGGGGGCATCCGAGAGACAAAGATGGAGGCAGATGGGGGGAGTTTGGGGGTCCGACAAGAGAGGCTGTAGGCAACAGTAACCCAAACAACAACTCCATCCCGTCCGGAAACCTGCCGAGTTCAACCAGTGGACTCCCTGCCGCGCCAATGCTGAACCGAGACCCACCTGCATCACCCCAAAACACCCCAACTCACCCTCCACACTCCTCCCTGCCCCCACACCCCCACCCTCATCCCCCAAACTCATCCAGCCGAGACTTCCCCCCTCCCATGGACCAGGCACAAACCCCTTCCTCTGGATCGGACCACTTTCACAGAGATTATCCACCCACTGGAGGAAAAGACTTTCCTGCTGGGGCGCCTCCTTCCACCGGCACAAATCGAGAGTACCTCAGCCCCCCCAGGGTGACTCCAAACCTGGGACGAGAGTATTCAGGGGGAACTCATCACCCTCACCCACCTCACCCCCACTACCAGTCCAGAGAAAGAGACTCAAACCTGCGAGAGTCTGCTTTGTACCAAAACCGAGGAGGAGGTCCGAATCAGCCTCCGGCACTTTCTCCGTCCTCCTCCTCCAGTCATCATGGACACCCTCCCAATGCTCCGTACCCCCCTCCCCCAACTCAGCCTCCTATACCCCCACCTCAAACCACCCACACCCAGCCACCCTCTGCACCCAATGTACGTCCCCCACACTACCAGTCCACCGCTCAGACTCCTCCAACACCCTTATCTCCGTTACCAAGCCCGTCCACTAATCCAATGGGTGGCTTCTCTTCGTTTCCCCCCGGCTCCTCATCTGGACCCAACATGCCACTTACTGGTCCAGGTGTGTCGTCCAGCTGTTCCCCCGGATGCCGCCCCTCCCCCTTCCATGGCACTTTGAACAGCCACCCTCCCTTCACTGGAACGTACCACTCCAATGGGAACAGTGGTGGTGGAAACATGGCCAACAGCAATAGTAGCGCGTCCAATAGCAGCAATACCAACTCGCAATCACTCTCGCCTTCAAATGTCTCAAAGGGACCTCCACCTCTTAGTAACCAAGCAGCCAACAACAGCATCTCCGCACCGTCCTCCAGCTCTTCAGCCCCCGGGGGAGACGGACATTTGGATCCGGGCCCTCCCCCTACACCTGTTATCAAAGAGGAACCAATAGAAGAAAGGGAGGAGAGTGAAAGCCCACCACCTGTGTTGAGAAGCCCCTCGCCTGAACCCAAACCGGTGGACATTCCCATCCACGCCAGCCAATCAGCACGGTAAGTCAATCACATTATCGTCCTATTAGAGATCGCCCAATGTATCAGTCCCTCTTAATGTGATCAGATGCATTGGTGTGAAGTAACTAAGTACCTTTACTCAAGTACTGTACTTAAGTACAATTTTGAGGGACTTGTCTTGAGTATTCAATGTATTCAAGTATCAATGTGTTGCTACTTTGTACTCCACTAAAATTCAGAGGTAAATGGTGTACTTTGACTCCACTACATTTATTTGATACCTTTAGTTTCTTTCCAGATTTGGAATAATAATGTGAATTCAAACTAGCTGCACCTTTACCAGCTTTGATGCATCAATAATTATAAAACACATCATATATATTATTCTGAAATGGACCAGTCTGCACAATGACTACTTTCACTTTTGGTACTCTGAGTATATTTCGATGCTCATACTTTTACTTGAGTAACATTTTGAGTGCCGGACTTGTATTTGTAACAGAGTATTCCTACACTCTAGTACTTCTACTTTTACTCAAGTACAAGATCTGAGTACTTCTCCCACCTCTGAACAGATTTTTGGTGATTGTTGAGATGATTTATATCTCCAGGTTTCACAAAGTCCTTGATCGTGGCACTGCGAACTCCTGCGCTCGCAGTGATGTCCTCTTCGTCCCGTTGGACGGCTCCAAGCTGTGGAAGAAGAGGAACGAAGTGATCGAAAGAGCTCGTAGGGAGGTGGAGCAGCGGGCGAGAGACATCCGAGAGAAAGAGAGGGAGCGAGAGAGGGAGCGAGAGCGTGAAAGGGAACTGGACCGACAACTACAGGTGGGCGTGATAATTATGTTGCATGTCAGATGTAATGGTCTTGATGTAGATAAGGGGTGGCAAACTCCGTTTAGTTCGGGAGCCACTGTATTTACAAAGAGGCAAAACATTTAGTCACAGTTATCTGGAACTTTATGTACGATGTCATTTACATTAATCTTTGTATCTGGGTAGTAATCCTGACCGCTTGAACTGACACTCACCACCATACAAACAAAAGTGGGAACAAAAGTTATACCCTCTGACAGGCTGGTTTTGACCTGATGTAGATTGCATTGGTCCTTTTAAGAAAGGGTAAAGGGTAAAGGGTAAAGGGTAAAGCGTAAAGGGTAAAGGGTAAAGGGTAAAGCGTAAAGGGTAAAGCGTAAAGGGTAAAGGGTAAAGGGTAAAGGGTAAAGCGTAAAGGGTAAAGCGTAAAGGGTAAAGGGTAAAGAGTAAAGGGTAAAGGGTAAAGGGTAAAGCGTAAAGGGTAAAGGGTAAAGGGTAAAGCGTAAAGCGTAAAGGGTAAAGCGTAAAGGGTAAAGCGTAAAGGGTAAAGCGTAAAGGGTAAAGCGTAAAGGGTAAAGGGTAAAGAGTAAAGAGTAAAGGGTAAAGGGTAAAGCGTAAAGGGTAAAGCGTAAAGCGTAAAGCGTAAAGGGTAAAGGGTAAAGGGTAAAGCGTAAAGCGTAAAGGGTAAAGGGTAAAGGGTAAAGGGTAAAGGGTAAAGCGTAAAGGGTAAAGGGTAAAGCGTAAAGGGTAAAGGGTAAAGCGTAAAGGGTAAAGGGTAAAGGGTAAAGGGTAAAGGGTAAAGGGTAAAGGGTAAAGGGTAAAGCGTAAAGGGTAAAGGGTAAAGGGTAAAGGGTAAAGGGTAAAGCGTAAAGGGTAAAGCGTAAAGGGTAAAGGGTAAAGGGTAAAGGGTAAAGCGTAAAGGGTAAAGGGTAAAGGGTAAAGGGTAAAGGGTAAAGCGTAAAGGGTAAAGGGTAAAGCGTAAAGGGTAAAGGGTAAAGCGTAAAGGGTAAAGGGTAAAGTGTAAAGGGTAAAGGGTAAAGGGTAAAGCGTAAAGGGTAAAGGGTAAAGCGTAAAGGGTAAAGGGTAAAGGGTAAAGCGTAAAGGGTAAAGCGTAAAGGGTAAAGGGTAAAGGGTAAAGCGTAAAGGGTAAAGGGTAAAGGGTAAAGCGTAAAGGGGAAAGGGTAAAGGGTAAAGGGAAAAGGGTAAAGGGTAAAGCAGATGTGATTTACTGTGTTTTCCTGTTTGTCTCTGCAGCAGCAGAAAGACGTGAACGCCGCTGCAGGAAGTCGCCAAGGCTCCTCCCTCTTCTTCCCCTCCTCTTCTTCCATCAACCTCGACCCTTCGTCCTCTTCCTCCGGCAACTCCGTCTCCCACCCTCACCAGCAGCATCATCCCTCACACCCCCATGCTCACCTGGCTCACCTGGCTCAAGCACACCACCACAGCCTCGCCCACTCGATCCCCCACTCCCTCCTCATGCCGTCCATGGGCGGGGCGCAGACGGTGGTCGGCCCGCAGGGATCCCTGGGAATAGGTATGGGAGGTCCTTATCTGGGCCCGGACACCCCGGCGCTGAGGACCCTGAGCGAGTACGCCCGCCCTCACGCTATGTCGCCCCTCAGCGCAGCCAATCGGGCCCAGGCGCACCACGCACAGATGCACGGCCACAGCCATCCCCACGTCCACCCCTCGTTCTTCCTCCCCCAGTTTCAGAATCACGCTCTCGGACACCCGCATCACATGCCTACCGACGCCGCCACTGCTGCAGCCATCCTGGGCTTCCTGTACGGCGGCAGCCTCGAAGGGGGTCCGGGCGTCGGGGGCCACGTAGGGATGGCAGGCGGGCCGATACACGGAGGGATGGGGGGCGCCGGGTTCGGAGGAGTCGGCTTTCCTCACGCAATCGCCGCACATCGAGAGCGAATGAAGCAAGGGTTTGAATTCAAGAGCGACGAGCGGGGTTACCCTCCAGGATCCATTCACGATCACCTGGCCCTCGCTCACGCGCACGCTCACTCTCACTCTCACGCTCACGCTCATGCACACGCACACGCCAATGCCCACGCACATGCTCATGCACACTCCCTGCTACTCGGGGGAGGTGCAGCCAATGAGGTGTCGCTTTACGGCACTCCCTCTCCTCAGCCTCAGCCTCCTCCCCAGCACCTCCAGAACCCGTCCATGCCGCCATTAACTCGACCTCCCAACCCTCCTGTCCCTCAGTCCCTGCCCAATCCACCCCCGTCATCGACCCTCACACCTTCCCTACCCTCTCACCCATCATCTGCCCCCCGGCTGCCCCCCCGGCCACAGCAGCACCTCCTGCTCCCCCGCCCGCTCCTCCCGCACCTGCTCCACCGACCACCAACGCCTCCTCACTTCATCACCCACTCCCCCATTCGTCTTTTCCCAGCTCCCTGTCCTCTCACCTGCCACCAGCCGCTGCTCCGGCCGCTCCCCCCGAAAACTACCCGACTCCCACTCGCTCTCCCGCCTCCTTTGAGCGAGACAGGAGTGGAGAAAGGGAGAGGGAGAGAGAGAGAGAGAGGGAGAGAGACAGAGCAGCTTTGCCGGCCTTTGGGGACAGAGAGCGAGAAAGAGAAAGGGAGAGAGAAAGGGGAGGAAGTGGTGGAAACGGAGGAAACGGAGGAGGAGGAGGAGGAACAGGGGGGAATGGAGGAGGAACAGGTGGAAACGGAAATGGGAACGGAGAGAATCTGGGGCGTCTTCAGATGTTAAACGTGACGCCTCATCATCACCAGCATTCACACATCCACTCACATCTGCACCTGCACCAGCAAGACACAGGTACTAACCCTTCTGCTACTGATGCTCCAGTTATCCGTGTTCCTGCCTTGAAATTACACCGACGTGTTACTCGAAAAAAACATTCAGAAACAAATGTGTTTCTAAAGGTTGCATGTGCAAGATTTGCGTACTTCAAAAGTCGAGGGTAAGACTTGTGATAATTTAACACAAAAGACATCAATGATTGTCCAAAAAACAAACAAATCCAAGACTAGCTTTGGGAACTGTAGTTTCTCAGAAAACCATGCTGCAATGTGCCTTAGTTTGTAGGTTTCAAAATAGTCCCAAAATATGACTTACTCTTCGTTTTTGCTAAAAACTTCAAAGCTGTTTTAGGCGATTACTGGGCCTTCAAAACAACGTGTATTTATGAGCCAGTTTTAAAGATTTTAAACTTCAGTTTTCATCTACAATAGGAACACATAGCCCGAAGTGCAGTAGGTCTTAAGAGACAGATTAACACACTGACTGTTTTGATATGTTCATGTTAATTGTTAGAACAAAGCCAGCCTGTAAACGTTCACCATTGAACTCAGTTTGTGTTTGATTTTGAGCGATATCGGGGTCGTAGCTTTCCCTGAGACATCTGACTCATTCGTTCAACGTTTTAGAGTTCAAAGTAGTTCACTCACAGTAACACCAATCAGCAGACAATGTAAGACAAGCAAGAGAAGCCTTTTGTCTTTTGGAACAATTCATGTCGAAAGTCAAAATGTGCATATTACAGTTGGGATGTCACTGTGATTGCATGGTTTCTCACTGCGGGGGGGCCTTCTGTTTGAAGTGTGCATGTTCTCCCCATTGCAGCATGAGTTTTCTCTGGTTAATTGGGTGAATTAGTGATTCTTAATTGCCTGTTAGTGTGAATGAAAGCTTGAATGGTTGGTTCATTCCATTTGTCGTAAACCTTACCAACTCCAATCTCAAAATCCAACATGGCTTCTCCTCGCCTCAGCAGCGTGAAAGCTGTAGTAATAAACTGCTTATTAGCATTAAATCAAGGCCTGCAGTGCACACAGTACCATCTACCTTCTCTCTGAGGACATGTTGCTATGTTGTTTGTTTGTGTAAATTACAGCCTGAACAGTATCACCTGTTATAGCTAACAAAGCTAACCTGGCTATAACCGGTTTTCACGTCATTTCAATTTCCGACTTCCTTGTACAAATGGAACGCACCCCATGTGTTGCCGCGTGTTTTGCTTGCAATGTGTCCAGGGTGTACCCCGCCTCTCGCCCAATGTCCAGCCCCCGAGAAACCTCTTAAAGATTAGCACTTACAGTTAATGGATGGATATTCATATTTGCAATAGCAGAAGCCATCATGTTAACTGCCTTACAGTTGCATCTAGATTTCTCTGCTCATGTTTTACCAAGAAATATCTCAAAAGCAGCAATAATGTATTTCCATGCTGTGTGCATTATCTTTGTTTTGATATTCATAATTTGACTTTCATTAAATATCTCCTGTATTTCCTATTACATCACTGGCATCCAGCGACGGGCGGGGTACACCCCCTGATGGACCCGCTGGCGTCGGGGTCTCCTTTGACACGCCTCCCTTACCCAGGAGCCACACTAGGCACCCCCATCCTGGCTCACCCCCTCACTGACAGCGAGGTGCTCCGCCAACAGCTGTTCGGTGAGGAGAAGGCTCCTCGTCCATGTACTTGTTCAGTTTTTCTCTCTAAAAAACTCCAACAGTGCTAAAACTTTAAAAAGAGATTTTGTGAATCTGATGACGATGATTGACCTTGATGACCTTTTTGCTTCCTTTATTTCCTCTTTTATCCCCACCTGCTCCTCCTCTTTCTGCTTCCTTCTTTCGTTCCCCCCACCCCCCAGGTGCTCCTTTCCGTGACCTGCCCCAGCCGTCCTCCCTCACTGGTCCCATGTCGGCAGCCCATCAGCTCCAGGCCATGCAGCAGGCCCAGAGCGCGGAGCTGCAGATCCAGAGACTGGCCCTCGAACAGCAGTGGATCCACCACCATCACCACCACTCCCTCACCCAGGACGAGTATTACAGGTAAGGCCTTTTATATTTTGTGTTTTTGTATTGTGGTTTTGTCATTAATGCTAGCTAGCTACCTACCTACCTACCTACCTACCTACCTACCTACCTACCTACCTACCTACCTACCTACCTACCTACCTACCTATCAGAGATTAAATGTGTGTTTCCTCCTTTGATATTTGTGTTCTTGCGTGTCAGTAACTTCCTAAGGCCCACACTGTTGTTTCCAAAATGGCTTTTCTAGTTTAACCAGAAGGCTGATAATAAACCATCTTAAACTTTAAGAGCAGGAACTGCAGAACATCATGCTGAGAATATTTGAGAATCAGAACATGATTTTATTGTTTGCTACAAAAATCATCAAAATAGCTGCAGATTATTTTCTTGGACTAATCATCCATTTTCAGATTCAATTTCAGACACTTAACAAAACTATACTTATATGATATTTGCGTACAACTGCCGTGAGTTATTCACTGTCCTTAGATTACGATTTGAAGGCCGAGCCCAAACCCTGACCCGAGACACAAAGATTTATTTTTTAAATATATATTTTTCACCACTTACTTCCAGTTAGCTCACCAGGTTCAGGCAATACATTGGCTTCAACAATCCCCTCCACCCATTGGGCAATATGAATGTACCTAAAGCAAATGACTCGCATTGATAGAAGAGAAATGTCCTCCAACTACAAACTAGACCTGAAAATCAACAAAATGGCCTGAATGTGAAACAAGATCCAATTCTTAAGGCAGCAGAAATCTACATTTCTCGTTTATACTTTTTGATCATTTTTAAACAAGCCTTAATAGGTGGCAGAGCCTACAAACAACACAAATAAAAACACTCCTATTGTTGTTTTTTAGATGTAAGCCCAAGGTTAGTCATCCTGACATTTGGCAGCTTTGGGCCTGAGCACAAACTGGCGTTGAGTTTGTTTCAATTGGCCGGCCTAACAAAGAAAAAAGTAGTTGGAAAGCTGACAAAATGTTGATGCATCTCAGCTGTAAAAGTCGGCTTGGCTCTGTGGCACAGAGGAGGGGGGTTCCCTACCCTTAAGAGGAAAAATGTATGCGCCCTCTGTACATATTTGAATCCAGTCGAATAAATCTTTAACAATACATCTTAAAACAGCTGTTACTTTAGCAGTTAAAGCTCCCCAAACGAGATGAAACCGAACCTCAGCTGTGACCTTTAACGTTACCCTGCACTCTTAACACAGTTTTCCCTTTGACCTTTCAGTCACCTGAAGAAAGAGAGTGACAAGACCCTGTGAGGGAGGGGCACGACGGAGAGCAGCATGGAGAAACACGAGGGAGAATGTGTGCACTGAAAACAATGAAGGAACAAAGAAAAAGCTGGACTAATGGACTGAGGAGGAATTTAAAGGGTTTCACTAAAGCGTGGCACACGTCCCTGCTGCACCACGACGACTCCAGCGCTCCCCTGCAAACCTTCCTCCAACTCCCGTCCTGTTTTGTATCGTGCTCTGTACAGTATATTAGATGGGGGCAGCAATAGTGCAGTACAGTATAATACTTGATGCCAGAAGGAATGTGTACATGAGTCTCTTTTATGTCATTGCATGTAGCTAGGCGCTTTATTCTGAACTGGTGGGACTTCTGTTTCTATTTTTAGTAATTACCCCCTCCTTTGTACCTGAGGGGCGTCCTATATGCATGAGACCAGCAATTTAGTGTTACGTTAATGATCAACAGTATTGTTATTATGATTAATGTCGTCTGTTTGTTGATAATGATATAATTATATATACAGTACATATTATTTGTATTATTTTTTTACATTTTCATGGTACGGCAGTCGGTTTTTATTTTTTATTTTCGATTTACCTTGTGAAACAAGATGCAAATGAAGGCAAACAAATCTGGAAATAAATTATAATCTTTTTTTGCTAGTCTCTTGCGTATTCATGCGTGCACTGTTTTCTCCCCCCTGTTTTCTCTCACATACATTCAGATAATTTGCCCCGTCTTTGTTTTATACAAGTCACTCATGCACAAAGCATATCAAATTCCTCTTGTCTCCCCCTCCCCCCTTACTCTCCCTCTCTCTCTCTTTCTGACTCCCCCCTCTTTCTCTGCGTCCCTCCCTCTCTTGGTTGTGTGTAGCTAATAGGAGACACATGGGATGAGTGTGAGACATGGGAGTTGAGGCGCTCCAGTGAACACCAGCCACCCTGTAGAGAGCATTCCTTACTGCACAGTAAAAAAAAATTGAAAAGGGAGAAAAATGAAAAGGGGGAGCTGAGATGTGATTTAGTGCTGGAGGCTCAGGGCGGTGTTCTCACCGTGTCCGGCTGCAGGACTCTCCTTCAAACGGACACGGATCACTGGAGACGGCCTTCGTGCTGAAACACAGAATCACTGCTGGCAGATCTGTGTAAACAAACTTCACAATATGATTTGTGTCATCATGGTCAGGGTGACTTTAAGAATGTATCCTGTTACAGTTACTAGGTACGTGTAAGAAAATGTAATCTGTAACCTAACCTGAGTATCACGATATAAAAGTAATGTAACCTGATTACTTTCCCTTATTTTTGGATGCAATGCAGATAAATACAAGAGAATAGAAATATCAATAAGATGGGTTTTAAGTGTTGTATGTAAAAAAAAAAATCAATGTTACCGTGGAAAAGAAGAAATCAAATGTGTCCTCTTAGAGGGGTCCTATCTCATTCTCATATTTCTATATTGTGCCGGGGACATGTCTCCATGCTTTAATGTTCACAAAGCTCTTTATTTTTCTCATACTGTCTGTGCTGCAGCACCTCTGTTCACCCTCTGTCTGAAACCAGAGCCCAGTCTGCTCTGATTGGTTAGCTGGCCGGCTCTGTTGTGATTGGACAACCGCTTAGAGATGTCCCGCCCCTTAGCCTATCAGGTACAATGTGTAGGAGTGCTAGGGGTGTGTGTGGGAGACATACCTATAAAACCTATAATACAATACAAGAAAGGGAAAACCTTAAAAAGCATAATAGGGCCTCTTTAAAATAAGGACGAATGAAAGTAGCCTAAATGAAAACCAAAAGATAGTTCAGGCAGTACCTCAACCTATACTATAAATGATTTTTTACTTTAAAATGTGTTTATAATCCTGCTCGTATTCCCTTTTTTTATGTACCAGTAATCTAATAACATCTGTTTTTATGTAACTGTGGAAAACAAGGGAATACAGGTACCTTCTTTTGTATCCTGAATATGTAATCCATTACTCCAGAGTCTGCTCATGATGCATTCTGGCCATTTAAATGGTCTTAAATGGTTTTCTAGATGCTAAAATCTGCATCCCTTTACCCTTTTATGCACTAAAAGCTCCTCATACTGATGTGACATTGATGAATAGCCTTATCAGCGAGAGCCATTGCAGTCAGGAGGATGATATTGGATATATATAAATATATAGTATAGGGCAGGCTTGTGAGTTGGTATGTGGGTCGTGTGTCATTAAAAGTCACCTTGAATAAGTGTGTCAACATAATGTAAAGTATCCTCTAGCAGGACAAATCTGATTTTCTCCTCTGGTGACATCACATCTGCGGATATTGTCAGCACTTCCTCTCTCAGGGTAAGGATGCTGGGAAAGGTGTGGATGAGAGACAGGCATTTTATATTATCACTCCAGCTTTTTTTGCCACTTTGAATGTAAAATAAATGTTATTATTAGCAGCGTTTGTTCAAATCTAGGACAAATATTTCGTATTCTTTCATATTGGCCTACTTTTAGCTCCACATGTGTATGGTTCGGTGCAATAGGATAATGCACAGTGTCAGGTGAACGTTAAATCTCTTCTGAATGCACCCCGTGGTTTATGAAATTATCTTTAATTATTTGTACATCACTGATGATAGACCCCGATGTGTTAGCAAGACTGTAAATACTACACATGATTTACGGGCACTTATGACTCTACATGTGATGTCAATTTGTGAGAATTTAACAAACAGCCACATTATGATGATTAAAGTCACGCACTCTTATGTAATTATAAGCAGTAAAGTGTGTAAGGGTTTGTATTGCTCAAGTGAAGAAGGGAATGCACGCCGAATGAACTCTCAAATGTTCCGCGTTGGTTTAACACGCAAATAACCAAGTTGTTAAGAATTAATCGAGAAATAAAGACACCCTCACATTTGTACCACACTGTAGGAAGCTGCATAATCTTCTATTCGTATTCCCTGTGCCATTATCAGAAGAAAGCATTGACTCAAAGACAAAAAACTTGAAAATGTTATCACAGAATTTGTCAAGCTACACGGTCATAGATCTTGTTTTTGGGTTTGATGCTTAAGACTCACTTGGTTTGTCCCACAGTTCAAGCGATGTTATGTTCACGAACGATCCGATTCTTTGAACGGCTCTTTGGTACGAACGAAGGGAACCGAGTCGTACTTGGTGAGAGCCGTTCTTCAGCGGTACAGGTAGACGACGTGTTTTTCGGGTGCAAAAATGAGCCGAAAACGCAGCAGCATTTGGATGCACTTCAACAAAAACCTAGTCAATGATAAAGCGGAGTGCAACATGTGAAGCCAAAATATCATTTAATGCGTGGTCAACAAATAATCTCCACCGCCATTTAAAAGAAACCGGCACTTTTGGGAAAGGAACGGAGCCATAAGATCCGGCTCCCTTCAAAGAGCCGTAATTCCCATCACAAGCTCCCTCCAGCAGAAATAACTTCCCCTCCATCCTTTCTCTTTTCATTCAAAATCTTTTCATTTTTTGTTTTGCAGACATGGCACTTTCCACACATTAAAGGGGACCTATCATGCAAAATGCACTTTTTGATGTCTTTTATAAATATGTGTCCCCGGTGTGTCGGGGAACTCACGCAGCGTCAGAAAATAAAACCCTCTCTCTTTTCCTCCGTACCCAAATCTCTAAAAACGGGGAACAACAGAGCTGATCCAGATTTGCGTCCGATATGACGTAATATCAATCAATCAATCAATCAATCAATGTTTATTTATATAGCCCAATATCACAAATGTTACATCTGTAACAGTGGTCTGTAACAGAATATCAGTATGACAATACGACACCCTCTGTCCTTAGACCCTCACATCGTACAAGGAAAAACTTCCGAAGAAAACCCAGTTTAAAGGGGAAAATGGGAGAAACCTCAGGGAGAGCAACAGAGGAGGGATCCCTCTCCCAGGACGGACAGACGTGCAATAGATGCCGTGTGTAAATTGAAAAGATAATACATTTGCAACATAGGTAGTCCAGATGTTTGGAAATGCATGTGTGTAATATCAGAAATGTGGACCGACGGCCCAATCAGAAAGTTGCTATCAGAAACAATGCCCGACTGTTTTGGACGTAATATGGTCGGTGTTTACATTAGCATCGCTAACACTCAGAGCTAACCTGTACTGGAGAGCATGTGTGTGAAGAAGCAGGAAGTAGAAAGGAACTCACCTTGTGGTATAACCGGCAAGAGAGAAAGCCTTTGAGCTCCAGACTGTTTCAGATCCTTGATAATCCATGATATGGCGTTTCATCACGGCAGCATTTAGTTTAGACGGTAGCTGCCGGGTCCCACATGAGCTCAGCCCCCTCCTCTTTTATTTTAAAGCTTTATCCCCCAAATCAGCACTTTAGAAACAGGAAGTGAAATAGAGGGATATGAGGCATGGCTAGAATGAATGATCTGTTTGGTGTTTTGAGCAAAACACTTCATAGACATGTTTTTTATATATTTGTATATCTGAGACCTACGCTATTGCCTAAACATAGCATGATAGGTGACCTTTAAGCAAAGTAGAGAACAATATGTCTGTAAAAGGAGAGACAAATACCCATCCCCTACCCCATTAGGTCATGTCCACAGATACATATTAATAATAAAAATCATAAATACAATAAAAATAGTCAAATAAATACCTCACATCACAAGTAGCAGGAATACAGCAAGTTCACATTGACATGGGCGAACAATAAAGGATACACAGAGTATTGGTCCATATGATTAGAGAAACATCCTTTCACTTTTTAATCACACTCTGTTTTGACAGTTTTAACACACTTTGATGCATTTTCCATCCAGCATTAACTCCACAACCATCTTTTGTCTCCTGCAGCAGCTGTCATACTTCATAAAGTTTATACGATGACCCCCAATGACCTTTTTACAGCGGCTGTCTACTGTCCCTTTGTCTGACTTCTGACTGCTCCTCTGCTTCTCTCGGTGCGGTCATGCTACGTGGAACAGGGGCGAGTCTAAATGGATGCATGGGGTTTCTTGCATGGAAAAAAGGGCCCTGTTGGAGCTCTATATATCACTTCATATGATTTAATAGTTAAACATTTATTTTCCTACTGTTATTGTTTATAGTGAATGTATTCTTAGTTATTGTTAAGTAAGGCAAGGCAAGTTTATTTATATAGCACCTTTCAACACAAGGCAATTCAAAGTGCTTTACAAAAAACGAAAGACATTCAGACAAAGGCATTTAAAATCAGTCATTAAAAAGAAAAGATAATAAAATAGACATTAAAAGAACACATACATGGATACAAGTTACAGTGCAGTTTAAGATGTGAATAGTTCAATTAAAAGCAGCGACAAAAAGAAAAGTCTTCAGCCTGGATTTAAAAGTAGTCAGAGTTGCAGCGGACCTGCAGGTTTCTGGGAGTTAGTTCCAGATGTTTGGAGCATAATAACTGAACGCTGCTTTACCATGTTTAGTTCTGACTCTGGGGACAGAAAGCTGACCAGTCCCTGAAGACCTGAGAGATCTGGATGGTTCATCATTTAGCAGGAGGTCAGAAATGTATTTTGGGCCTAAACCATTCAGTGCTTTATAAACCAGCAGCAGTATTTTGAAATCTATTCTTTGACACGCAGGAAGCCAGTGTACAGACTTCAGAACAGGAGTGATCCACTTTCTTAGTGTTAGTGAGGACTCGAGCAGCGGCGTTCTGAATCAGCTGCAGCTTCCTAATAGATTTTTTAGTGAGACCTGTGAAGACACCATTGCAGTAGTCGAGTCTACTGAAGATAAAAGCATGGACAAGTTTTTCCAAATCCTGCTGTGACATTAGTCTTTTAATCCTAGATATGTTCTTTAGGTGATAGTAGGCTGATTTAGTAACTGTCTATGCTTTTATTTTGAATGCATGTTTGGGCACTGGGTGATTGGAGCACCTGGTGTAAATGTGTATATTGGAGTAGAGCATTAGTAGGCACATGGAAGAAAGGAAAGCCATAGAAAGGCTTAAGGAAGGAAATATTGGAAACCTGTTGGTTGTTCTTTGTTATTGGAATATATAAGAAATGCACAAATGGAGATTCTTGTCTGTACCTGGATCATTGCCCTGCGTAAGATCCGCTAACTAGCGCCTCAGCGGCTGTGCTATTTTAAGTTAAAGGTCTCCTAGTATACTGCTTTTCGTGAATATATTATAGCTCTCAGATTTATACAAAACATGTCTCTGAAGTGTTTGGCTCCAAACCCCAAACAGATCATTGCAGCATTACCCATAATCCCCTCTGTTTCAGCCCTGTTTCCAAAGTGCTGATTCTCTGTCTGTTACTTTAGATGAAAGTAAGGAGCCCCTCCCCACGCCCCTCTGAGAGACATTAGGTTACAAAGAACTCAATGGTGCTCTAGAGGAGATTCAGGTGATAAGGGGGGGGGGGGGGGGGGTACCTTGGTTGCTGATTGGCTAATGGTTACACAAGACAACACATCGTTATGACATCACAAAGTGGCCAAAATCTGATCAGCTCATTTTCAGACAGGTTTTTATAGAAATGGATCAAAAAGAGAGAGAATCTTTGTTCCTGAAACTTTCAGAGTCTCTTTCCACAGAGGGGACACATGTTGATGTAGAAGAGACATGAAGAAGAGGGGACACATGGTGATGTAGAAGAGACATGGAGAAGAGGGGACACATGTTGATGTAGAGGAGACATGAAGAAGAGGGGACACATGTTGATGTAGAAGAGACATGGAGAAGAGGGGACACATGTTGATGTAGAAGAGACATGGAGAAGAGGGGACACATGTTGATGTAGAAGAGACATGAAGAAGAGGGGACACATGTTGATGTAGAATAGACATGAAGAAGAGGGGACACATGTTGATGTAGAAGAGACATGAAGAAGAGGGGACACATGTTGATGTAGAAGAGACATGGGGAAGAGGGGACACATGTTGATGTAGAAGAGACATGAAGAAGAGGGGACACATGTTGATGTAGAAGAGACATGGAGAAGAGGGGACACATGTTGATGTAGAAGAGACATGAAGAAGAGGGGACACATGTTGATGTAGAAGAGACATGGAGAAGAGGGGACACATGTTGATGTAGAAGAGACATGAAGAAGAGGGGACACATGTTGATGTAGAAGAGACATGGAGAAGAGGGGACACATGTTGATGTCGAAGAGACATGAACAAGTGGATTTTGCATGATAGGTGATTTAATTATCTGTTTTATTTCTATGTGATTGTGGCCCCTCCCAACTGCTCCATTTCCTTTAAACAAACCCTGAATTCCCCCCTGACTACGTTCAAGAACATCAACGCGCTTCTCTCAATCACATGGAGAGAATGTTTGAGATGCCACGGAGAGATACTCACTCTTGCCAATGAAACCTCTGCTTGAGCACCATCCCTAACATCTCTCGCAGGAGCATCTCAGCCTCTAAGTGTCTGTTGCCTCTTCACCTCCTCTCACCCGCACAGTTAACCTCTTCTGACCGCTTGCTCTTCACCCCGCAGGATCCTCTTGAAGCCCTGCTGAGCATTCGTCAAGTGTTCGTAGACAACCTGCTGGAGACCAGAGCTCTCTCCACTTCACCTCAGCACATGGTCATGCTCAACATCTCAGCCACCAACGACAGGATTACAACTGGTGCGGTTAGTGCTGGAAATAGAAAGCTTTCACTGTCAACTCAAATTACACCTGAAAACAAACATGATTTGATTAACAAAATAGGAAATGGACTGTGGGTTGGGGAACAGGTTTTTAAATACGTCTAGGAGGATCCTGGCTACACATTGACCGCCATGTAGAGTCACTGTGTCTGTTTCTTTTGATGTTGATATTCACACTTTGCATACATTTCCCTTTTATTTCCACCTGCTTTTCTTGTTTTCTCTGGTCGTCGAGGTCAAAATGAAGCGAGGCTAATATTCTTATGTGTGTCTTTGTTTACTTCAAGTCTCTAATTGTTTATTTTTTATCTCGCACAACTCAAATACACATATAAAACACAATACAAACCCTGATCAGTCATTATTTAGGAAACAGTGGCCGACCAGAGCAAAAGTATACTTAGTGAAAAAGATATTGGGTGTAAGATTAAGATGGACTTTTATTAATCCCTCGGGGGGGAATTGTTTCTCTGCATTTGACCCATCCTAGTTAGGAGCAGTGGGCTGCCATTTTGAACGGCGCCCGGGGAGCAGTGTGGGGAACGGTGCCTTGCTCAGGGGAACTCTTATGAGGAAGATAAGAGTTGCATTACACTTTGAGGTGATAAAAACACTGGACCCTAACTCTTTTTTGTATATGTATCTAATACAGCATGTTAAAAACAATCAAGCACACAGGTTTGTTGTTACCACTCTTGTTTGTTGGATAAATGATCAAATGACACTTGCAAAACAACATTAAAAAAGCACCATTTTAAACTTTTTTCAAACGAGAGTCAGTCTTTCTGTTTTCCCATGTATAGTAAACAAAGAGCGAGGAAGCCCTTTGGCCACGGGGAATAACGGGGTTAATGGGAAGCACATTGCTCTTTTTGGAGTTCCAGTGAAACCCATCTCTGGTGTTTCCTACCGAGCAGCACAGAAGATGCAGACTGGGCTGTAAAACTATACGATTGGGTCGTTTCCACTGAAGTGTCGTCTTATAACTTCTCCATTGAACCTGCAGCGCGGGGAAATCTTTGGAGCAGCGCCTATACACATTATTCATCTTTATGATAATCCAGTTTTCCATTTCTAAGAGATATTATGTCATCATTTTTAATTGCCTACTCCGCACACTTGTAGTAAGAGGTTTACTGCACAGAGCACCTGCACGTCGTACATGAGAGCCCTCAGAGAAACCGCTCCATATTAAGTGAGTGTATCATAAAATAATACTCCAGGTCAACAAGATGCTCTGCAGCATTGCGAGACGTGAATGAAATGCAGACGCTTGCCACTTAGCACAGTTACTATCAATATTTCAAGCTAGCTGACACATGAACATGGGGATTTAAGTATTGTTTGTATTGGTGCCTTGAACCTTGCCACAAAAACACATTCAACTCTGTATTCACTTTTAAATGTTATTTTATCTTGTTCTAATAACTTTTAACTTCTATTTTATCATGTTTTATCACCACTGTAAAGCGTCTTTGAGCACCTGGAAAAGCGCTTCGAAATGCAATGTATTATTATTATTGTATTTCCTAACTCAAACTTGTATATTTTAAAGACCTGTATCTATTATTTACAACACAAAACTAAGCTCTCTGTAACACACTGTTCCCTGCTTTCCAAGTTCACCCCTGGATATCAGTAATGGTTTTATAATGATAGCAAGTAAAGAGGGCTCAGGGGAAGTCCGGTCTAATTTCACCCTGAGAAGAGAACTCACTGCAAAACCAAAGCAACATCCCAACTTTATAGCATGTACCAAATACACTGTCGTAGCCAAAAGTCTGTGGACACAAGAACTTTTGACTCCTGACAACTAATCCCTAAATCATGGGCTTTGATATACTGCTATAACAGTCTCCTTAAAATACTTGCTTAAGTCCACCACTTGGAATGACCTCTATGTATTTATTGACTTTAAGAAGGACTTTACTGTCAGTTCCCAGAAACGAAGTACATACGAGACACCAGTCTGAACACTACCACATACTGTACACCAACATAAAATGATGAATGAAATGCAGTTACTGCCATCTACTGGAGTACTGTGCAACTTCCTTTTCTAATGTTACTGCAGCAGGTCGCAAAACACAACACAACACTAAACAAAGAGTATTTAATTTTTATTCTTCAGTAATAAATTAACATTAACTTTATTTTGTTAAAGTGTTTTTATAATTAATTTGCACACAGGCTTACAAGGCTTTTAATGAGGTCCATGCACACGTTAACATACACAAACGTTACATTCTTTGTGTTAAATTATGAATACAGTACACACAGCAACAACAAAACTACTCTATCTGAAATGTGTGTTTCAATGTTTCAATGTGAGTCATGCAGGCACATTCTCCCTCTTGTGCACGCTTCGTACGTGCCTGCCCAGAGACTCCATCCATTTGAAGGATTTGCCACAGTAGTTGCACACAAAGTGTTTCCCCTCGGTGTGAATGGTCTGGTGTCTGTTCAGAGCGCTGGTGGTGATGAAAGTCTTTCTGCAGATTTCACATCTGTACGGCCTCTCTCCGGTGTGTGTCCTGATGTGAGCTGAGAGGTGGGAGCAGTTACTGAAGCGCTTCTCACACACCGAGCAGAGGTAGGGTTTCTCTCTACCTTCGTCGCTGTGATTATTGTGGAAAGTGTGGAAGGGCGAGGTGGGGTCCTGGAGGCTGCTTTTCAGGCTGGAGGGGGAGGAGATGAAGTCTTTAATGTCTGATTCAAGGCTTTCCAGCTGCTCTTCGTCGTGACCCAGCCAGAAATCCCTGTGGCTCTTCGTCTGGTGCTCCTTCTTCACCTGGGAGGGCTCTGGATGCTCCTCATCTTCCTCACAGGGCTCAGGAGGCTCCACTGCAGAGACTGAGTGATGCTGAGGGGGAGGAGGAGAGGGGGGAGGAAGGTGTTGGTGTGTGAGCTGCTGCAGCTGGGCTCCAATGCATCTGTCCAACCGAGGCTCTAGATAAAAGACACATACAAGCATCAAAATCATGCAATTTATCCGTAATATAACGCAGTTCTGCATGACATTTTGTTCCATTCAACCGACCTGATATGAGGATCTTCAGCTGCATCCTGAGACGACTGATTTCCAGATCTTTTGAACGAAATATCTCCTCTTTGTACTCGGTTATTGTCTTTTCCACAGCTGCAAATATCTCCTCCGCTGCAGCCGTCAGTCTCTCGCTGAGAAATACTCTCAGTGACTGCATTTTGGACGCTTGTTAATTACAATAATTTGCTTTTAGTGGCACTGTGAGACGTTTTATTGTTGCGGGTCCCTGAACGTCACGCTTCGCTTGTAAACACGGAGAGTGAGACCCTCAAAGGCTCCACTGCGGGGAGCCAGCGCCCCCTGCAGCACCGGGGTGAAAACAAACCATAACGAGTAATTTACGACCGAAAAAACACAACATATTGGTTGATTCGACAATAATATGTTATACGTCTTGCAAATGTTGTATTTACTAAAGGGCCATTGAATACAAACAAGGTTTCTCGGATGAAAACATGTGGTGAAAATTACAATTTTTTTTATGGAAGCCAATTCCTGCCAGTAGAACACACAATATGCTACAATGAAAATCTAAACTATCTCTAAATAATGATTTCATATCTGAAAATCGTGACTAAGTATCTAGAAATATTGACTTTGTATAACAGAATAATTACTTAGGACACAAATAATGGCTTAGTATTCAATTAATTACAGCAGTGTCTTAGTATCGCAAACTAATTACTATGTGGACCAGACCCAGCATGGATCCAGACAGGTGTGAGTGACTTAAAGCACATATCAGAAAAAACTCAAAAGCATGAACATGGACAAGCCATGTTTGGGAAAGTAAACAGAGCTGTCCAACTCAATGAAGGCTACGGGATAGGGATCTGTAAGCATACGGAGGTTGACAAAAACAGGCACATCCTTTCTAAAATAATAGACTGTGGGTGTTTCTCAATGTCGAGGAAGGCCGCTCCAGAGCCACTATTTCAAGCATACTATGTCATCGAAGGACTGTTCCAATGTCCAGGATGCTTAGAATTCTACCGAGGCCGGCGTCCTTCGTTGCGGGAAATTTCGAGGCTGCACATGTGTATCCTCTGCGGTCTTAAAATCCCCACAATGCTTTGCGCACGGACCAATTTCCCAAATCTTTGGCGGAAATCGCGCTCCATTTAAGGCGGGCCTCGCATATGACGCACGCCTGTTAGCCTGTTCCACCATTCTTCGTTTTCCGAGGCTAGGAAGGATTCTTGCCTCGCTTCTGAAAGACCTGACTCGGAGGGACATGTCCTACCAAGGAAGCGTCCTCGACCTTGAGAAACACCCTGTATCAAGTTCTAAGAGCTAGTGCCTTTGAGCTAACCCTGCCTTGTAATATGACATATTTTTACTTTGTATACGTTTGCTCACATTTTGGTAGAGCCCCCCCCTGGAGAAAGATGTACCAGCCACCACTGCTATGTTGCATGTTGCTATGTTGCACAAGCACTATGTTGTATAAAGCTCAGTATATAAGCTAATTTATATGAAAGCCCATTTCTGTATAATTCAATTTGAAAGTACACATTTAATGTTTATTTTATTAGCTTTTCTTTTTTAATGCTTAATGTCTTTCATTTTTTGTAAAGCACTTTGAATTGCCTTGTGTTGAAAAGTGCTATATAAATAAACTTGCCTTGCCTTGAACAAAAATATAAACGCAACACTTTTGTTTTTGCTCCCATTTTTCATGAGATGAACTCAAAGATCTAAAACATTTTCTATATACACAAAATACCCATCCATCCATCTTCTCCCGCTTATCCGTGGTCGGGTCGCGGGGGTAGCAGTTCCAGCAGAGAGCCCCAAACTTCCTTTTCCCTGGCGACATCAACCAGCTCTGACTGGGGGATCCCAAGGCGCTCCCAGGCCAGCGAAGAGATATAATCCCTCCACCTGGTCCTAGGTCTACCCCTTGGTCTCTTCCCAGCTGGACGTGCCTGGAACACCTCCCTAGGGAGGCGCCCAGGTGGCATCCTAACTAGGTGCCCGAACCACCTCAACTGGCTCCTTTCGACGCGAAGGAGGAGCGGCTCAACTCCGAGTCCCTCCCTGATGACCGAACTTCTCACCTTATCCCTAAGGGAGACACCAGCCACCCTGCGGAGAAAACCCATCTCGGCCGCTTGTATCCGCGATCTCGTTCTTTCGGTCACGACCCATCCTTCATGACCATAGGTGAGGGTAGGAACGACAATGGCCCGGTAGACAGAGAGCTGTGCCTTCTGGCTCAGCTCCCTTTTCGTCACAACGGGTTAGGGTTAGGGTAATGTTGTGAATCGAGTGGCCTGTGTTCGTCGTCCATAACCACCATGGGCCACTCGATTCACAACATTACCCTAACCCTAACCATACCCCTCACAGCAGATACTGACTGGTTTTCGGACACCCCCAATAAAGCAAAAATGCACGTTTCAGAGTGGCCTTTTATTGTGGCCAGCCTAAGGCACACCTATGCAATAATCATGCTGTCTAATCAGCATCTTGATATGCCACACCTGTGAGGTGGGATGGATTATCTCAGCAAAGGAGAAGTGCTCACTATCACAGATTTTTTCAGATTTGTGAACAATGAGAGAAATGGTTATTTTGTGTATATAGAAAATGTTTTAGATCTTTGAGTTCATCTCATGAAAAATGGGAGTAAAAACAAAAGTGATGCATTTATATTTTTGTTCAGTGTACATGAGAAAAACAAGATTAGGCAAGTCATTAGAATAAATGTTCTCAAATTAATTAGTAATAGCAGCATAATGATTTTTACTAATTAATTTGAGAACATTTCTCAATGCTCAGGTTTCTATTTTACAGATTGATCAATATTTATTTTCTGTATGCAAGATTGTGTTTTGCAGAGCTAGAATTTCATCCCATGTTACTCGAGTCTTTTACTCCTGCCGTGTGTCTGATTTAGTCCAGTGCCAGGATAAAAATAGCAACTAAATGCTTCTCTGCATGGCATTGTCTTAACTGGAGGTCATTTCTGTAATAAGATATCGTCTGCCTGCCATCCCGAGAACATCTCTGGGATTTCCACCGTCTGGAAATGAACACACAGCTGTTTATGAACCCTTTTGTACACAAGTAAAATAGAAACAACTATGAAAGTGTCTTTAGGAAGTCATGGGATAAACACTATCAAGAAAACAAGCAAAAAGAAAACGCAGCACTTAAAACAGTCTCTAAACGGTTTATTATGTTTCCTTACAGCCTTGCCACCCTTCTTCCCATCGGCCATGACACAGTATGATTAACATGTAATGGACGCTCTTCTCTTGGCAAACAGCCAAAGAGAGCGGATCATGCACGTCTACGGGGGGAGCCACAGAACATCATAACCACAACAAAAGAGACATCAATATTAATTGAGAGCTGTGACACTGGAACTTGGTAAACTTTTCAAGTAAAGGCGTGGACTAGCTGTCCAAAGGAGGTGTCGATGTCGGTCTTTGCAGCTTGGTGGAAGTTAGTAAGCACACAGACTTTTCTCAGTAGATTTCACTTTTTTCAGTGCAGCACAGTGCAGCCTGTCCCTTCTCTTTATGACAAAATATAGCAAAAGAATAAAGGAAAAAGGAAGGAATGACATAATTACACCAATACGTTTGAATAAAAGGGGAAGAGGACTAAGTGAGGGATGATGTAACTGGATGTCTGGATGACTCTGGCCTCTGATCTGGACTCGGCACATTGCAGCTGCCGGAGTTTTTATAACTTTGCGTTGATGATTTCGATGATTTCGGGCTTCAGGGAGGCTCCGCCCACGAGGAAACCGTCAACGTCCTTCTGAGAGGCGAGCTCTTTGCAGGTAGCGCCAGTCACAGAGCCTGAAGAGAGTCATATTTAGAGATTAATGTTGGAAAAACTAACTAGAATATCACAAAAAGCACCATGTTGTCACCGACTGACCTCCATAGATGATCCTCACGGAGCTGGCTACGGCCTCGGACACGTTGGCCTTCAGCCACCCCCTCAGCTTGTCGTGAACTTCCTGAGCCTGACATATCAAACAGGAAGCAGACACATCAGGACGAGTAATGGGGATAAACTGCAGAAGTCATTTTCACTGGTTACTTATATTGACCTGCTGTGGGGAGGCGGTCTTCCCGGTGCCGATGGCCCACACGGGCTCATAAGCAAGCACCACCTTGCTCCAGTCCTTTACGTTGTCTGAGAAAAAGATGCAAGATAAGACTTGGATTCATATTTTCACACGTTTTCTGGTTTCCACCCGTCTCTAGTTTGCATAAACATTCCCTAATGCATCATTTAGTGCTTGTAAAACTCTACATTTGGGATTGCTTACCTGCGATGACCTTGGTCTGAGCGAAGACGACCTTCTCGGTGATGCCACCCTCCCTCTCGTCCAGCTTCTCACCGATGCAGGCGATCACACTGAGACCACTCTCCAGAGCGTGGGCGGTCTTCTGACCAATGAGCTAAAACACACACAAGCATGTAATCACAAAGTGTACTCGGGAGGAAAGGTGTGTATCCTACTCAAGTAAAGATATCCCTCGTTCAACCGACTGCAGGGAAATACACGTTAGAGAAAGTGACAGTGAAGAAAAAAGGCAACAATAAAAGTAGGCTAGTATTTAAAAAATAATCGGTACACAACCACGGCATAAATAAATAGACTCAAATTAGAAACTAAAGGATTACACTTTAGCACTCCGCATCATAACAGCAAACTATGAAGATAGCGCAGAGTGATTAAAGAAGATAAAATAATCATTACCTCATCACTCTCTCCGAAGACGTGGCGTCTCTCAGAGTGTCCCAGGATAACCCAGTTCACTCCACAGTCCTTGATCATCACAGGGCTGGAGACACATGTTCATACAGTTAACACAAGATAAGCAACACAAATGGGTTTCAAACAGTGATGTGAAATACTTTGTGACCCAGAGGATTCTGAATGAAGTGTGGAGAATGTATCCTGCTTGGCCAAATGGCTAGTTACACAGTTACATATTACCCACGTTTAGCTGCTATATGGTGCTTATTTTGTTCCCTGCATCCATACATCTTTAATTTGTATTTACCAACCCCGTTTCTTCTACTCCGATGGACACGTGACGTACCTGATCTCCCCAGTGAAGGCTCCCTTGGCGACTTTGTAGCAGTTCTGAGCAGCAACTCCGAACTTAGCGTCCAGTTTGGACCTGACGAAGTCCAGGTAGATGGAAGGAGCGCCGCACACGACCTCTGTGAGCAGAAGAAGAAGACGACATTAACTAACTGTTTTTTGTATAGCACATCTATTGGTATTGAGAGACCAAAGATGATGAGGTGACAGTAGGGATTCATATTTGGTCTGTTAGAAGATATTAACCAATCAAAAATAATTCAGGGAAACTGCAGTCATTAAAAATGGGGATGGCTCATTTGAAATAATTGTACCATATAACTGCATGTATGATAACAGTATCCAGACCATGCCCAAATATCACTTAACACTGTTTAATGCATATTCTACATGTTTCGTCTCTTTGATGAATTTCTATGAATGAGAGAAGGCATGTTCAGCTTCAAGGCCCTCCATAGACTCTCAAACAGTGAGACAAAATGTGGCCTTGAACACAAGTCTGTACAATCACCCTGAACTCCCACCAAGTACATGACTTCATATGCACTCATTCACACAGTATTTCAACACCATGGGGATTAAAAAAGGACAAATCCAGTTCACTTTATTCAATCATGATGTTTAAAAAAGGCACAATCCATACCTCATTGCATAACAAAAAGGGTCAATAATCACAAAAAATCAAATAAAAAGAAACACAGAACTGTCAAATGAGAGCCCTCAAAGTGATTGGCAGATCTAAAATGGACGACAATTTAAACAAAGAACTTATTTGTGTTTCCAGGTGCCGTTAAAAGTATTTGTTTACATCAGTATTGCTTGTACTGAGCAGCACTAAGTCAACATACTCTAGTAACTTTGATTGTTTTAGTTCATGCCTACTTAGTTATTGTATATATTCTTTACTTGTACACGGATTATTTATTATTTAATTGTTCCCTATTTATCAGTACTTCCTTCTTGTCTTTGTGCTGATGCAACACCTGCATTTCCCCCTGTGGATCAATAAAGTCTTATCTTATCTCAGTGTGTATTACTACAACTACTCAACATCCACTTGTATGTTGAAACTACCAATACATGGTGTAACTGATTCATGCATATCAAACTGCATGCAAACTCCAAAGGTTTGCCCTTTCTGTGCAAACAAGATTCAGCAGCAGCGGCAGCAAAGGTCTGCACGGGTCAAACCGAGTACAGCAGAGCAAAGACACTGACATTCAAAATGAAACTATATCTTGGGGTTAAGGGAGTCTAAATTAAACCTGTTACTATTGGGCTGGTAAAGGTCATTAATCTCCTGCCACGGTCAGACCTCTCTGCATTAAAGGTCTGAGTTCAGCCTCCTAAAGGTCGCATTCTGCAGAGGTCACAAGAGGTCAAATCAGAGAAGAAGAGTTTAAATATTCTCGTCTCCATGTGGAGGAAACAGCTGAACTGTAAAGCGAGAGAGGCCAGTGGGACAACTCTGCTTGTATTTCACCCTGTTGCTGTAAGGGGGTGGATTTATTCAATGGGGCAAGGTCCACGGATAGTTTAATAGAGTGACAGTTTGCGCCCATCTAGAATACAAAAAAACATGCAACTTTACAGGAGGAAACGACAGTGGAAAACAGGCCTGGAAACATTCAACCTCTCCCTGCATTCATTCATTCATTTACACCGAAGTAGCCAAAGACAAAAAAACGGCTGCAGCAGCAAGTCTACAGGAAGCAGACAGCAACAGGGCGAATGGCTGCTGCTTTCAGGTCATGCAGGAAAAATCGTTATCCAACTAAAAAAGTACATGTATCTGCTTCGGCTATGGCGTTATCTGTCCTTCATCTCCTCGTTTGAACTGCCTCAACAAACATGAAATTAAAGCTCACAATAGACGACAGTATTTAATGAGTTTGCACATGAAAGAGGAGCGGCATTTTTAACGAGCAGACTCACTTGAATGCACCATGCACTCTCACAGCAGAGGCTGGACTACGTGCTGCTGCAAACGCACACCCACCACCGACATTATTGAAAATCCCATGCCAACATCTGTCATCCCCCCCCCCCCCCCGTCTGCTGTTTAGGGCAATCTCGGTTTGAAAAGAAAAAGAAACAGGAAATGCAGAGTTAACAGTTAACACTGAATGTCTCTTTATAAGGGCCTGGAATAGAGGAGGGATGACGATAATGGTGTCACTGATGTATTCAATAACCGAGCCATTTTGTCTGGATCAGTCCTTTGTGACATTAAACGAGGAAGCGTGCATATGAACAACTGTTATTTAAGTCGTGATAATTAGAAAACAAGTGGTTACAATTAAGGATATACAAAGATACATTTGGCATTATAGTTGTTTAAAACACACATACCGACATTGGGGTCCACCTTGGCTGCGTTCATGGTGTCCATGAGCTCCCCGAGACTCTTCTTGTCTCCATTCAACTTCCAGTTTCCACCGACGAAGAATTTCCTGCTCATGATTGCGGGTTTTTCTGTGTGTTTGCTAGAGATTTAAAGGGTAGTAAAAGCTTACTGAAGTTTGACCTTCTCTGGAGTAAAAAGCGAGTGTGAGAGAGGGGCTCAGATTATTTATGAAGATGGAAAAGTTAACCCCTCCTCTCAGCCAGCTCCATTGGTTTATCACGGAACGCCCGTAAACGCGTCTTCCCATTTGAGGAAAGGGAAGAGCGATATGTCATGCTGCATCAAGTGCTGTGCGTAAAAACGTCCACACACAAGGATCTACCTGTTACATCGGGGCCCTGAGTAAACATTTTATTCACAAATGTAAATATTTGAAAGTCAAACCACATATCAACAGATGGAAGAATGAATTCAAAATCGCCCCAAATACATGACGGAAAAAAACGCCCGGAGACGTATTTATGTTGCTTGAATAGGACCAAAAACATTTTATTTAAATTTTGTGTTTGCTGTATGTTGTATATGTTTGCACTAGGGGTGCCCAACCAGTCGATCGCGGGGAGATTCCCAGTCGATCGCGAGATGTGTCTAAAAATAGAACAACAATATTCTGTTTTATCGTTAATGTCCTATAACATAATCTTCCTGTGCCAGAATAATGCACTTGAACGCATCAAAGCGTTGTGATTGGCCGGCGTGACCCCATGTGTCGGGGCGTGGCTGGTGGGCAGTGGGCAGTGCACTAGTTCGCTAACGTTGTCCGTGTCAACAGGAGTGACAGTCCGCACACACACAAGACCGCAATTATGGCAGAAGCAAAACATATATCATTTTCACTCCGAGTGGGAGGATGATTATTTGTGTATCTATTCCAATTCAAAGTCCATCTGTCTCATCTGCAATGCGAGCGTGGTTTTATCGAAGAAGGGTAATTTAAGAGCGGCATTTCAAAACAGTGCACAAACGCTACGAGACGGAATTCCCTCCTAATTCTGCCCTACGCATATGTGGCAGCACTGTTCAATGTTTCTTGAAAACATTACCCACTGTAGTATGTGACGTGTGAATAAACTCCAACTCTGTATCAACAACACTGTTGTGTAACTTCAGTTAAATACTTGTATGTGTGTAGATTAGAAAGAGGTAAGATAAAGGATCTGCAGTATTTTATGAAGTATTAATCGTACAAAGGTCAGTTGTATACAAGTACCTGGCAGTAGGCTGTCAGTAATGGCTACGCCTCTCTATTTGGACTGGTAGATCTCGGCAGACTGGCAACTTTAAAAGTAGCTCTCGGTTCAAAAAAGGTTGGGCACCCATAAGTTACATTCTTGACTGTTACAATGAGCCTTGATGGTTTGTAAAAAAATAAACAACCATCGGGGCCCTTAGGTCAGAATAAGAGGTAAAAATGTACCTTGATAATATTCTGGTACCTTTTAAGTTTAGTTGGCAATTACACAAATAGTACAATCAGGCCCGGTTCTACGGGGGTGCATAAGGGTGCATTGCACCCTCAGTTGAGTCGTTATGCACCCTCATTTGACAAATGAAAAGTAAAAAAAAAAAAAATTAAAAGTGAAAAAAATTAAAAGTGAAAAATATTACATTTAGCCTACTATTACTAACAATAGTAGTAATAATAATGAGAAGAAGAATATAGTTGAAATAAAATAAATTGTAATTGTGGTTGAATAACATTGTCTGCTGCATTTATTTGATCAATTTAAACGGTAAGTAACGTTATTATGTCAGGTGCGCGTGACCTGTGCCGCTGCACATTCATCATCTGCAAGGTGCTTACACAGCAGTCAGTGATGGATCAGAAAATGGTTAAAACAACCAGCCCTTATCGCCAGCATACACTGCATCTACTGCAGGTATAACAGTTCAGATCATGGGGACATTACGTTACCCGCGGCCACTGTCGTGAACACGAACGTCCTCCTGCCCGACTCGCCGGCTTTGCCCGCCTCGCCCACAGAGGCGGAGCAGCCACAGCCGTCTTCGTTACCCCAAACACCGCCACCCCTCGGCGGCCCGCAAGTGCCAGAGGACCTCTGAGAGAACAGAGCCTGCCCAGGTATATTTAAAAAAGTACCCAACTCGCCCGTACAGTGGGGTGAGGCGCTCATTTTGCAGCTCATGGTTTCAAAACAGAGATTGGCTGGAATATTCATGTAAAAAGATGCCATCTTCTGCTATGCATGTCGACATTTCGGTTCAAGTAAGTCAGATGCCTTCACCACAACTGGCTACAACAACTGGCGCCATGCTCTTATGGGCTACGTGATAAGGGACTGGGAAGGCATAATCAAGCAAAGAGCACATAGATCCATAGATCTCTTAACGTTGCTCTCAAAGTGCATCAGATTGATGGTTTTAACTTCAATATTTAAAAAAAAAATCTTCCCGGGGGAGCATGCCCCCGGACCCCCCAGAGGAGGTGAGGTCCCCCCTAGAGGAGGTGAGGTCCCCCCTAGAGGAGGTGAGGACCCCCCTAGAGGGTGTTAGGTACACTCCTCACTTATAAAAATAGCACTTTACCACTGCACCCTCTCTAATCTCAGATGCACCCTTAGTCATTTTGTTCTGGAACCGGGCCTGAGTACAATACATCTATAAAATAATAAGATGATTTGTGCACATTATTGATAGATGTTTTCAATAGTTTTTTAAGATTCAAAAGGTTTTATTTTCATTAAAGTTACAGCGTAGTCATTGGTAATGCAAATCTTTAATCCTAGTGTATATTCTATAATATGAACATAAATAAAGTGCAAGTCGAATAAGGCAAGGGTGCAAGTAAAAGGCAGGAATGGGTATACATGTATAATCACATTAGATAATAGAATATAATCGGAGGGATGAAACCCTCTTTAATGGTCAGTCTCACATGCAGAGCACACAGCACACAGTGACAATTGTTCTCTGCTTTTAACCCATCCTAGTGCCAGCTGGAGTCTAGTACTAGGAGCAGTGGGCAGCTATTGTACATCGCCCGGGGAGCAATGGGAGTGAGGGGGGTGTCCTATGCCTTGCTCAAGGGCACCACGACAGGGCAGGAGGTGAACTGGGACCTCTCCAAGTAGCAGTCCACTCTCCATATTTTAGGTCTGGTCGGGGACTTGAACCGGCGACCAAGCTCACAGTCCAAGCCCTATACTGACTGAGCCACTGCCGGTAAAAATGTAGATAATATATAGAAATATATAGAAAATATATTAGGGATCCCTTCCTAATTAGTTCATAATGCTACTTTTATTTAAACGCTCTGACTACATCTTGCCCCACAGCTTTAAGCATTTTTGGACCAGCGTTAGCTATTTTTCTGCATTTGTTTTCAGCTCGACGAGAACACAGTTTGATTAAAATGACAAACCTGTTGCAGAATACATGACACATATTGTTTTGTTTTTTGTGCTGTGCTCTCACTGACCTCGCGCTGACATGGGTAGATTCTACATAATAATGACAAAAAGTGACTTTTGTTCATTAACATCCATTGATGTGATAATACAATTGTACTTAAACTGAAGGAAATTAATATGACAACAGTTTGATACAAGTATAAGGTTCAAGGTTCAAGGCTTTTATTGGTCATACGTGGTGCATAGAGTGTAGTTATGACCAGAGCCCTAGAGAGATAGTATCTCTCGGGCTCTGGTTATGATCATGAACATCTTAGGTCACAGGCTCCTCCAACAGTGCAACACAATACAACAGATAAAATAGTGCAAGTAAATAGTAATACAAAAGAAAAATAGTAAAAAAGTGAAATAGTGAAATAAGAGTCTATAATACAAGTGATATGATATATTAGCTAAATAAATAATTTCTAAGTAGCAGCCAGATGAATGTTATGTATGTTGTTATATAAGTATAAGTTGTAAAAGTATGATTTCAGCTGTAATATCTGCGATATAAACCTTTTAAATTGCAATAACAGCAAAAACAGCAACATTATCACGTTATTATTATCCACAAATAAATATGATCAGTTGGTGAGAGGGAAGATCCGGGACGATTCACCGTTTGATTGGCTCAGAAAACGGAAGTCCCGCCCATTTCCCCCGCCTGGTTAACGCTCTCTGATTGGAGGATCTTCGGCTCAGTTTTGCATACCCAGCCTGCACTGCGGTAAAACATATCTTTGTAACTTATCTACATGCGAATTGTTGGAAAGTTGAAGAGGACATTTTCATATTTCCATGTTTTATATTATGTGTGTAGTTTCTTTTTGTTTGTGTGTTACAATGAGTGGATGAAACATGACACCATAACAGAAGGGTGTGTTTTCAATGTAGCCATAGTGACAGCCGACCGTTTGTAGGGCAGGAATCTTTGCTCTTTAGATATTTGTCTAGCAGGTTTCTCGTAAAGAGAAGCCCCCACATGTTGTCTAAAATAAAACTTCACATCAGAAAAGAACCTTAAACATCAACACTTGACTATATACCAAAAGCAGACGTGGGGTATGAAAGTACTCACATGATCTTGAAAAGTAGTAGTAAAATGTGACTCAAGTAAGCGTACACACAAGTATTAGCATCAAAAATATAATTAAAGTACCAAAAGTAGTAATTCTGCAGATTGACCCATTTCAGAATAATATATAGGATATGTTTTATAATTATTGATGCATTACAGTTTTTTCAAAACCGGTAAAGTTGCAGCTAGTTTTAATGAGAAATCGGCAAAGTAATTAAACATACAAAACGAATGTAATGGAGTCAAAGTACACGGTTTACCTCTGAATTGTTCTGGAGTAGAAGTACAAAGTAGCATAACATTGAAATACTCAAGTAAAGTACAAGTACCTCAAATTTGTACTTAGTTACTTCCCACCTCTGTGTTTAAGTGGGCGACGTTGTGTGTCCAGTAGTACAAATGTATCAAGAAGTATTTGCACATGTAGGAGTTTGAAGAAATATACATACAGTACATTTTGTGATGTGTTGTTGTTTGTTGTGTTACAGTGAGTGGTTACAACACCACACCATAACAAGAGGGTGTGTTTTCAATGTAGTGATAGTGACAGCCGACCGTTTGTTGGGCAGGAATCTTTGCTCTTTAGATATTTCTCTAGTAGGTTTCTCGTAAAGAGAAGCCCCCACATGTTGTCAAAAATAAAACGTCATCATAATGTTCGATATTTAAGAAGAACCTTAAACATCAACACTTGACTATATACCAAAAGCAGACGTGGGGTATGAAAGTACTCACATGATCTTGAAAAGTAGTAGTAAAATGTTACTCAAGTAAGCGTACACACAAGTATTAGCATCAAAAATATAATTAAAGTACCAAAAGTAGTCATTCTGCAGATTGACCCATTTCAAAATAATATATATGATATGTTTTATAATTATTGATGCATTACAGTTTTTTCAAAACTGGTAAAGTTGCAGCTAGTTTTAATGAGAAATGTGCAAAGTAATTAAACATACAAAACGAATGTAATGGAGTCAAAGTACACGGTTTACCTGAGTTGTACTGGAGTAGAAGTACAAAGTCATAACATTGAAATACTCAAGTAAAGTACAAGTACCTCAAAATTGTACTTAGTTACTTCCCACCTCTGTGTTTAAGTGGGCGACGTTGTGTGTCCAGTAGTACACATGTATCAAGAAGTATTTGCACATGTAGGAGTTTGAAGTGATATACATACAGTACATTGTGTGATGTGTTGTTGTTTGTTGTGTTACAGTGAGTGGTTACAACACCACACCATAACAAGAAGGTGTAGATTTGTTGTCCCAGTACCGTCAGACGTCCTTAGCAAGAGCAGGAATTTAAAGCTTTTTAGATATTTCTCTAGCAGGTTTCTCTTAAAGAGAAGCCCCCACATGTTGTCAAAGGAAAATAACCAATCTATGAGTAAGGAATAACTTCACTAGATCATTATAGCTTGATTTAAGCTTTGTACATGTAATGCTAGTTTAGTAGAACTGATGCAAAATATCTGTACAGTAAGTCGTATTTAATTGTATGTTATTTTTACAATTATTTCAAAGGTTGTTAAATAGTCAACTTTAGCAAGCTTAAACATATCACAAAAGAATACCATGAAAAATACTTGCATTCAAAGGAAAATATCACAGTTAAAAATAAATTAGCATTTAAAAAAAGTTGAAAATGTTAACTGAACTTCTTTTTTGGATACAAACCATTGTCAGACAAAAGAGAAACCTCCACATATTGTCAAAAATAAAACGACTCAACCTGCAGCATGGACTTTATTATTTTAGAATAACATGAAGTGCAGAAGTATTATCAGCTACATATGTACTAAAAGCAGAGGTGGGAGAAGTACTTATATTTTGTACTCGAGTAAAATAGAATTACCAAAGTGTAGGAATACTCTGTTACAAGTAGTCCTGTATTCAAAATGTACATTTCACATCATTAATCAAAATCTTTAAAGTAAATGTATTAAATAAATATAGTGGAGTAAAAGTACACGATGTACCTCTGAATTGTAGTGGAGTAGTAGTACAAAGTAGCAGAATATGGAAATACTCAAGTTTCAGTGGGAGACCTCGTGTGTCCAGTCGTACAACTTTATCAAAATAAAGAAATATTTGCACATGGAAGTTTTGCATTCGACTAATTCCCTTTCTGTTTTTAACTGTTGACTTTTGAGGAGTTTGAAGAAATATACATACAGTACATTGTGATGTTGTGTTTGTTGTATACAGTGAGTGGTTACAACACCACACCATAACAAGAAGGTGTAGATTTGTTGTCCCAGTACCGTCAGACGTCCATAGTAATAGCAGGAATTTAAAGCTTTTTAGATATTTCTCTAGCAGGTTTCTCTTAATGAGAAGCCCCCACATGTTGTCAAAGGAAATTACCACCATATAAATATGGATGAATTTAACCAGATTAAGATGACCTGATTTAAGCCTACGTAATACTCATTTAGTAACACTGACTCAAAAATATCTGTAAATAGTGTTTTCCTGTAGGTTATTTTTATCATTCTTTCAAAGGCTGTTCAAAGTCAACTTTAGCAAGCTTAAACACACCAGTCACAATAGAATACCATGACAAAGCCTTTCACTCAAAGGAAAATATCACAGTTAAATATTTTTGGATAGATTAACATTTAAAAAACCATGGTAACTGACTTTTTTTTTTTATGTAAACCATCTCAGTTTTAAGACTTTTGGAAGTGTATTGTAAATGTTTACATGTAGTTTGGCCTTACTGCAAATCAATAATGGGGAGGGCAAATAGACTTTGGCAATTTGATGTGCTTTCATATGGTGTTTACTATAAGCAAATTAAACCCAAATTACGTAATTAAGAGCCAATTATGAATTTGCCATCCCATGGGGTTTTAAAACATGCATGTAACAGTTTTACGTGGATCTTTTATTGGTGTTGTTCCTGCATGTCTACACAAGAGGGCACACTCAGATTTATTATATCACTTGTGTGTCTAATCGGGGGGTTAATTTTCACACACTTTGCATGCACTAGTTAACAGATTTGCTACATTAGAGCTGTGCTTCTACACATAGCCGACCTGTCAGCCCATAACTCCAATCTAAAACTGTTAAAACAATAAAAGAGTGGTATAGATAGACCGGAGGGGAGGAGAAGTAGGAGGAGAATCCCACAGTGTAACTTTGAAGCAGGTTGAAGGGCCTTTAAAGAGCGTGTGTTTGTGTGGATGTCTGCCGTGAGTCAGTAGAGTTCACTGAACCGTCGCGAAGAGACGTTTCCGCCCACAAGAAAGATGGCGGCTCCCTTGCTGGCGAATCTTTCGGAGTCCTTAGGTTCCCCGGAGCCAGCAGTTCGACTAATGTTATCTATTTTAATCGGTGAGTGTCGCCTCACGAATCACTTACGGGTTGTTGTGGTGTAGCTAGCCGGAATGGCATCCATCAGCGGGCAGGTTTAAGTGCTCTGTGTGACTGTTACACTCACTGCTAACATAACGCTCAGCCAGGTACTCATTGACACATAGCTACAAATCAGATGGTCTGTGTTAGCTGGATACATATGGAGTGTCCGTAAACAAAAATTGAGCTAAAAGACATATATCTAGTTAGCCTTTACACAAAAAGGCTCACTAACTAAACGTTAACTCATTCAAAACATCATCACCAATGGCTAACTTGTTACTGACATGATAGTGGTGTTTGCTAGTGTCGTGTAAAATATGGTTTTTAAATGTCTTGAACTAGCAACCAAACAGTTGTGTTGGACTACTACTGTTTTAAGATGGGTAGATAAATATCCCGAGAAACGAAATGTATCTATAGTTAGCCTTTACATACATAGCACACTAACTAAACTGATAAAAAAACATCACCAACGGCTAACTTATAACTGGCATGAAAGTGGTGTTTGCTAGTTTCGTAATATGTCGTTTAATTCCCTTATTGATGCAATAGCAACCAAACCCGTTGTATTGAACTACTACTGTGTACGCTAGGTACATAAATATCCCGATAAACTAAATATATCTCGTGTTAGCCTTAAAATAAACACCACACCAACTCAACGTTATCTCATTCCAAACAATAATACCAACGGCTAACTTGTAACTGATATGATAGTGGTGTTTGCTAGTTTCGTGTACAAATATTTAGTTTCAATACCTTATTGTTGAACTAGCAACCGAACCAGTTGTGCTGGACTATTCTGTGTTAGCTAGGTAAATACACATCCAGAGAAACCAAATATATAGTTAGCCTTTACAAACATAACACACTAACTAAACTGATTCTAATGGCTAATTTATAACTGACATGAAAGTAGTGTTTGCTAGTTTCCTGTGTAATATGTTGTTGAATTTCCTTATTGTTGAATTAGCTGAAAGTTGTGTTGGACTGCTGCTTTGTTAGCTAATTAACTATTGTATCCTGAGAAATTGAATGTATATCTCCAGTAACCCTTTTAAATAAATCGTATTCTTACTAAATGTTAAATCATTCAAAAAGGTACCATCTTGCCACTGTCATGATAGTTGTGTGTGTGAAATATTGTACTAAGCTTGCCAATTGTTGAACTAGCTTAGAGACTTTACACAATTATGTCAACCTAGCTGGACAATTTTCAAATGATTCAGAAAACCAAAGTAACATTGTTTGTGTGCGGTGGGTTTTGCATAATTGATCGAGACTGGTCTTGGTGAAAATAATAGTCCCAATGTTGTTGGGGGAGGGAATTGTTTGTCAAGGAGAGTGTGCTCAGGCTGCCAAAATGTGCCCCCTACCCTCCATTTTTCCACTTGGTTGAGTAGAGGGGAGACCGTTGTGAGGGGGTTAAAAGGTTGGAGTGAGCCTTTTCATAAATGTAGTATCTGCAGTTTCGTTATAGCATGTGTTGCAGTACTTTTAAATGACAGGGTGTAACAGAGGTCTGGATTGGGACAGGGTGTCCTCCATGCTGTCCTCTCTGAACTTTGCTCTGACACATGGACACGTATATTTCTCTCCGTGTCGCCTCATACCGGCAATACAATACACTGAACATGGCCTTGCAGATCAGACTTTGGTTGGTTAATGCCTGAAAGAAACTTAAGTTGCATGATCCTTGTCCCTGTGTTGCTCAATGTGGCTTGCATAATATTGCTGCCATGGTGCATGAAATAACAGAAGGTATTGTCTTCTAAACATAGGCGGATGTAATCCAACTACTTTGCAAGAGCTGATGTATACTAATGCACTGTGATGTTAGAAACACTTTGCATACATGGTTCAGATAACTAATTCCCTATAGCAGCTCCACACTTGACATATTGGACTGCGTGCGTTTTATCAAGATGTTCTTAGTTTCTATAAATCCCATAAAAACAGACACGCCTTTCAATAATTTCGTTGTCTTCCCTACGACTTTTTTTAAGTGTAGAAACTATGGTTTAATTATTTTAAAAGATGTTATTGTTTTTTGTTAATATTTTTACTGTAATCGTTCTATTTGAAAGTTTACTTTGACTCCAGGTCACTGCAAACTAACATTCAAATAGGAACAACTTGGTCTGGATATAAATACATGAGTATTAATATGCACCGGTCCAGTGTGTGTATATGGCAACACTGCGGTTCATGTGCGGTTGACTTAAAATAAACCTGTGCCCCCTGCTCTTCATCGTCATTAAGGATCATGTGCAACGGTGTGTTTCGACCACAATCTAGGTGAAAGAGGAATACATTAGCCTTTAACCGCACCGACACGACATTGTTGCTTTTAGTCGCTTCATTGGATTTGTTGACAATTAGAAACAATTAAAGATAATTGCCCTCTTTTTAAAAGTAACCCAGTTGAGGCAGATGGAAATGTGTTGCTTCAATGTTACATTAAGAACTACTCGAATGAAGCACATTTAAATATGAGCTGGTGCAATGTCTTGTATTTTCAAGGTCTGTTGCACTTATTGTACGTCTCTTTGGATAAAAGGATCAGCTCATGAAAGGAAATGTAATATTCCCACAAATTGTAACTATTTGATAACCCCAGGGAGGAAAATGGGTGTAGGGACTTTTACATACATACATACACAAATACACACAAATGGTACTAATGTGCTGCTGAGTATGTGCCATGAGGTTTTTTTACCACAAGGTCAGTGTTGTTGATATCTGGGGGGGTCGACATTGTGTTTAACCTTTGTTCTCTCTCTCCTGTAGGGTATCCCTGTGCTCTGGTGTACCGGAAGTATTTGTTCTACCAGACAGCCACCGTTATAAACTTGTTCCACGCGATATCTGGACTGGCTCTAGCTGCATTCAACTTTGGTGAGATGAAGGTTTTAAAGATTTTGTTGTCGAGCTCCTATTCTTTGAGGTGGTTCAGATTTTATTTTATTTTTTTTAAAACTGCACTTTTTATTTTCTTGTAAACACACCAAGAGTCATGTTTAAATTAATTTCAAAGGAACAATAAACCCGTGTCCTTGAACCTTAGCAAACGTCTTGTGTTCAACCAGGACCCAAGTTCCCTATGCTTTTGCTTTCAACTGACTAAAAGGAACAACAATCTTCTAAATTGGCCAATTATTGAGCAAGATGGACCTACTAAATTAGCTGCAAAATCATCCTTTAGGGCAATTACGCACCCTCAATGTACGTCATAATGTTTTTAGAAATGTATGATAGCAAATTTGTGCCCGTCGCTGGCAAAATCAAGCTCTTTTATTGAACATACAGCTGGTTTGCCCGATGTGATGCTCCAAAAACTCCACAGGTTACATATAATGTGACAGAGGAAAGACTGAACTTGAACAGAAAGCACTCTTGACTTTTTACGTTTAAAACCTAATTGCTTAAGATGTCTTCATATGTAAAATATTGTTTGGTCAGGTTTCAAATTGCTTGTCCAACAGTTCAAACCACAAAGATTTCTAATTTAAACTGGCACTGACAAATTCACGAGTAAAGCCGCAGCAAATTATTCATCAACCGTTCTTAAAATTCATAACAAATGTGTCAAACATTAGCTCGACCCAGCGTCTAAAATGTGTAATATTTGATGCTTTCACGTCATGTATAATAAAAAACTGATTATCGTTGAGTTTTGGTCAATCCTTATATTTCTAAATTGCCTAAGTGACATTTAAAGGTAGGAAGTGCTTCTCCAAATAAGATAAAAACATAAATGAATGAAGCGTCTTCAGAGATAAGACTAGCATGCCATAGTAAAACATAAACTGCTGACATCCATCTTTCTTTATTCTGTTTTGTGGCTGCACTTGGGTGTTACAGCAGGTGTGTTGCTTTATATGTATCCTCATGGAATACTTTTCCCTTCCAACACTCTTGGGAAAGGGAAGTGTGTATGCTGGATATGCCGTGTTGTTCTTTTTCCATCTGTGCCAGTATTGAAGTGTGGAGGGAAAACATGCCGTTGTCATGTCCAGTCCTACAGGTCACACTTGACTACACTCACCCCCCCCCCCCCGCCCTCTTTTTTTCCCAGGCCCTCAGATCTATCACTCTGCAGTATGCGTCCTCGTCCAGTTCCTGATGATGAGGCTCATGGGGAGGACGATAACAACTGTCCTGAGCAGCTTTACCTTTCAAATGGTGAGACGTCCCCCTGTGTCTTTTTATTTCCTCTCCCCTTTTTATCCAATTCATCCAGGCTTATTTTTTTTATAGCGTTATCTCCCTTTGGTCCCCTGTCAGACTGTTACTGCAGTGGCTCTGGTGTTTGTTCTTTCTTCCGTTTGTCTGCACAGTCTGATATCAGCATTCTGCAATTTCCTTTAATTGCCCTGTTAATGCCACACTGTTTTCCACCTGTACTATTACGGCGCATTTCCACTACAGCGTGTGCCCGGGCCCGGCCCGTTGTTGGTTGCGTTTCCACTTGGCGTAGTTCCGGTTAACGGGTATCTTTTTACAGTTTTCTGGCTCTCCAAAATCGAGGTTCTTTCCGGCCAACAACCGGACTGATGCTAAACTAGTGAGAGAATCGCTGGCAACTACAACAAGATGAACATATTTGACCGTGATTTAATTGTAATACACGTTTCCAAATGATGAAGTAACAACATACTGATACCGGTTAGTAGAAACCATGAATTAATGCTTTGACAAGTCTGCAGACAGACGGCAGGCCAAACACCTTTTTAAAATGCGTGTTTTCTGAATGGAGATCGGCTAAGCTAACGCAGTATCTGCTCCGACCGTCCACACTCACAACAACGGCCTCCAGACATAAATAACCCAGCGACTGTATTCTCCATGACACAGGCAGTCTGTGGTTTGAACTTGTTTAACTTTTGTCTAGTTTCTGAACAGATATGAGGAGCTGTGAGCTCTGAGGGCTAAGAGCTAACGGCTGATGTTGGTTTTGTGTTTCGCATTGAATATGATGTCACGGCTCCGCCTACACTGCGTTACTATAGTTACTGCCCCAGCTATTACACTGTAATGGAAACGCAGCATAAAGTGAGCCTGGCCTTCCAAGTCCTAACTATACCGTTCTAAGCCGCACGAGGCCCTGCGCCATAAGGGCCACCTATAGAGTGGTGCATTGATGACGTACTTTAGTAGGCCGATCGGGACGTTAGCATCGCAGAGAGTCCTTCCACAAAAAGCAAGGGTATTACTATTTTCTATTGGATATCGGTTTACTGTATAGCAGAAAATAAAAACAGTGACAAACACCTTTTTAATACCTACATGTGTTCAGCAGGATAGTTTCCACATATTAACAGCACTTCTTTTTTTTTAAGAGTAAATGCACTCGCCAGAAGTAAGAGCTAACGTTAAGCTATAAAGTAAATACATCCTGGTCACATGGCTGGCTAATCATCTGCATGATGATGTTTAGTAGACAAGTTAGTCACTTGTTGGAAACCGACATTTTTATGACACATAGAAGCTTTGGATATTAACAAGTGGATTATTAACTGACTTATTTTATGACGGAAACCAAAGAGTTAAAATCTCTTCCGCTTGTTTAACCACAGACTTTATTTCAGCCCTCTAACCATAAACAAACCGTTGACTTTGAGACGAGAGAACCAGAAGTGGCACAATGCTGACCAGGTTTTAGGACTCATCCCAGTCCACTCTATAACCAATAATCTCATGGTGTGGTCACATCCTTCCTTGGGGATTGCTGGTTCCGGTGTTTTTGCATGCTTTTGCGTTTACTGCTCAACCCTTTTATAGGAGCATGATAATGGAAACCACATTGTTTTACACAGAATGTGCTCATGTTAGATTTCCTTTGCATTCAGCACCACACTTCCTGTCATTGGTTTTTAGTGAATTTCCCCTTTCTGTTCGTTCTTGTGGCAACAACACTTATGTGCAATACGCTCCTAGCTTACGCTACTACTGGCTGCTACTTCTTAGGTGCTGTTCACACGAGAGCGAAACGGGTTGTATCCGCTACTTTTCTCCATGTACTCCAGCGTGTCCCGGCTTGTTTGCGTTCCCGTGTAAATGGGGTCTTAGGTAGTTCATTCCAACCAGCATCTGTATGTTATTATGTAAATATAGAATTACATTTTGCTTTCCCTGCAATCTACCCACTACCACACAGTATTCTACAATGTTACACTTATTTTATTTGATAAATACTTCCTGCTAGTTTTATGTGCATGCCTTTTTGATCTAATAGTGTGTTCTTTTCCCCCCGTCTCTATCTATACTGCTGTAACAATGTACATTTCCCCTCCGTGGGACGGATAAAGGAATTCTGATTTTGTAGAGCTCTGATAAACATCTGCTTTGTCATGTCGTCCTCTCCCTCTCTCCTCCTGCAGGTGTACCTGCTGGCAGGGTATTACTACACAGCGACAGAGGAGTATGACATCAAGTGGACCATGCCTCATTGTGTCCTCACACTCAAACTTGTTGGTGAGTTGACTCTCTTTGCTCTCCTTGCAGATGGTTTCCCATTTCATATCTTCCTGTTGCCGTCGTTGTTCTCCAGTGAGTGATTAACACACTGATGACATGGCCTTTGCATGCTTTAACAGTGTTCATCAAAATGATAATGGCATCAAGCACTAGTCACCATAGTGTCTGACACCAGATGCATTTTCTGATTACAGGTTTGTCATTTGATTACTATGACGGCGGGAAGGAACCAGTGAGTTTGTTGATCTCTTTGCTTTTGCCTGCTTCCTCGTTCCTCGTTCATGTGGTCTGTCTTGGAATGTCCTTCGTTTGAGTTTTGTTTGTTGTCTGTTAGTTCCTGTAATTGTCATTTATTTGTGTCATTCTGTCGTGTGGAAGAAAAGGCAGATGAGTTGTTGCAGGATATCTGATTGTTTTCACCAAAAACAAGCAGACGATCACGATGTGAAAACATACAGATTTATTCAAAATTGCAAAATGGGCTAGTTCATTATTCCATTCACAGAAAGCACAATATTTATTAAATGGTGAGACCTTTTAAAACCACATTGTTAAGTAGTGTGGAGCTGCAGAAATATCCCAGCCTACAAATTGTATTTCAAAAACTCTAAATGTTCAGCTCAAAACTCAAAGATTTCCTATCATGTAAACAAATATTCAAATATTCAAAATGGAGAGGCTGAAATGAGTCTATAGAGGCGAAGTCCCGCCCATCTACTTCCGCCCCATGGGATCTTATTTCTGAAAAATTATGTATTGAAGTCAATGGAGAGAGAAAGATTATCTTTCGATCCCGTTTGAATTGTGCCACGAGTTACACACATGTTTGTCAATTTAAAAAATAATTTCCATGTCAAAAAAGTCACAGCTTGTCGTAAAACTGTTGAAATATAAGACTACGAAAAATACGCAACTGGAAAGACTACAAATCCCAGAGTCCCGTCCCGCATGCTGGCTCTGGAACGACTAACTCCCCTTGTGTGTGCACAGCTCTCAACGTGCCCTGACTTGGAATGATTTTCACCTCTTTTAATACTTTCCGCCTCGTTCTGAAAGAAAGAAGTGAAATGTTCCAACGTGACGGCCGTCTTGGTGTGTGGAGCGAGACGGGAGATGTAGTTCATTGAGCGGTTTCACACACAAAGTGTTACTTCACAGTTTTACGACACATTTGTATTTTTTTTAACTTGCAAAATTATCTTTTAAATTGACAAACATCATATGTGTAACTCGTGGCACAATTCAAACGGGATCGAGAGATAATCTTTCTCTCCCCATTGACTTCAATGCATACTTTTTCCGTAATAAGGTCCCATGGAGGAAAGGGAGGGGCTTCGCCTCTATAGTGACAGAAACCTTAAAGCATGACTACCACCAACCCAGAGCGGTATTAAGATAACTGCAACATAACAAAGGGGCTTTGTGCCTGTGAGGAGCTGCTCTGACCCCTCAGCCTTCCCTCCTTTATACGTAGCTGCAGTCAGACGCGCTCTATTTGCCTACTAAAGGCTCTGTGGAGAAAAAGACAAGACGCTAGAGTAGAGGGGGAGAAACGGGACACAATAAAGGGGAGAGAAATATCAGCAGAGGGCGTGTGATGATGAGGCAGAAATTGTGTGGTGTATATGTAATTTATAGGCCTCCTTCGTGGAATCATATAAAAACCAATGTCCTCCTTATTTTTCTTCTTATCCTAGAATAGAATCGTTCTTATTTTTTCTTTTTAATCAAAATCACTCCTGGGGTATTTTTTAAGTTTAATTAACATTTTATTAGTGCCCGGCACCGCACGCTTAAACCGCGCTGAAATGCGCCTTTAGATGACACATTTTTACTGAAACTCAATTGATTTAAACCACATACAGGAAGTGTGACTAACACACTGGAATACTCCAAATTCCTTTATCACATTGATGCGATATTAATCACAATGACGCAACCCAAAGAGATAGCTACTCCAGTAGAGGGAATCATCATATCATTCCCTCACCCTCATTTCCTTTCAAAAACTATCTTTTGAGCAGCCCTTCCCTTTTCCTGTTCTTTCACTCGTCTTCAGTGAGCTTGGTTCCTCCCTCCTGTCTCTGACAGCTGTTATTTCCCCCTTCTGTTGCTTTATTTGATTTGTATTCTAATGAGTGTTTACGCTGTGCTTATTAATTCTGTTGTATCTGTGTCAAAATGTACACATCTGCTCCGTCTGGGTAATATTATCAATGTAAAGTACACAGTGTACAGCCTGCAGTTAAACGCCAGTTATAAGTATTCAGTGCAGCGATATTGAGTTTGTGGTCAGTCAATATTGTTTCTAAAGGCATCCTTTTGTAACTAGATATTTCCTGTATCAACAGGATACACACATCTAGCTACAGTGTAGATATATCAATGAAAATCTTAGGTCACAGGCCCCTCCAACAGTGATACAACAGATACAATAGTGCAAGTAAATATAAATAAAATAGGATATAAATAGTGCAAGGAGGGCCTATATACAAGTAATTGGAATATGATATATTAGATAAATAAGTTGCAAACAGATGAATGTTCTTTCAAAAGTTCAGGTGTTTAACAGTCTTATAAGCATGTCTTCTAACATGCTGTTAAAAGGGCTTATCGGCCCTTCTCGGCTCCCTTCTTCTCCTCTCTTCCTCCTTCCTTCTGCCCTCTTTAATATATGTCTTCTCATGTCCTTAACCTCCAGTCCCAGCTGAGTGAAGAGCAGAAGAAGGCCGCCCTCCCCTCGGTGCCCTCCCTCCTCGAGGTGTGCGGCTTCTCCTATTTCTACGGAGGCTTCCTGGTGGGGCCCCAGTTCACGCTGCGCAGCTACCAGAAGCTGCTGGCCGGGGAGCTCACCGACAGCCCCGGAAAGCCTCCCAACAGGTACAAGAGGGACACAATCACCAGTGATGAAAAGTGCCATCTGTACAATAAACCAACTGTGCCGTATCAGATCCCTGCAGTTTGTAATATCCACCGCTAATCTCCCATCGTCCTCTCGTCCGTCTTTCTCCTCCAGCGTTACACCGGCTATGAAGAGGTTTGCTCTGGGTTTTCTCTGCCTGACGATATATACAATATTTAGTCCCTATTACCCAGACAGCTACTTCTTAACAGATGAGTATGAGGTGAGAACGACAATATTTAAAAACATAAATTATTCAATAACCATGCTGAATATGCACATCTCTTTACCTCTTGCCATACAAAAGAAACAAAGGAAAGCTTTTAACACTCTAGTACTTTGTTTTTCTATAGATATTTTATAAATATATATACCTCTTTGATCTTCTGTTGATGTGCATATTTAAAGGTCCCATGTCATGGCTGTTTCTACTGATCATAATTCCATTGTTGAGGTAGAATACATTTATATTGTGCAATGTTCCAAACTCACATTGGTTTCTCACAGCATCTCTGTATAGCATGTGTATTCACTCCTCCACGCCTTGTTGGAGCTCCAGGGTGCACTTTGAGGGTTTGTGACTGCAGACCGTTCACATGCAGAAACACCTTCATAACACAAGGGGACGGGTAACAGCCAGACGAGCATGACATGGGCCCTTTAAGGTGTATTTGCTGCTCCTAGGCCATGCCTGGTTAACGTGCTACTTTACCTATAAACTATTTTCCAATGTTAGATATTGATAATGTTCATCTATTTTTGTTGCTTAAAGTTTGTCAGAACAAAAAAGGTAGTTTGTCTAAAATATGAAACGTTGTGTTTTCCACAGGCCCAGCCCTTCTGGTATCGCTGTGTGTTTGTTCTGATTTGGGCTAAAGTCATCTTGTATAAATATGTCAGCTGTTGGGTTATCGCGGTAAGTAACCTCTTGATTCGCATGAAATGAGTTTGAACAAAGCAGCCTACTGATTTGTTTCCTAGAATAACTTGTTTAAAGCTGTAGCTACAGACTGATTTTAACTATAGAGGGCATTAGGAGTAAAACGCCACCCTTGACATACCTTTGCACACACTCACACATGGTTAGATCCTTTTTTTGTCTCGCCCTGATCAGCCCATGTGAATATTCCCAGTTGATCAGGTTCTCGTGGTTTATGGTGCGATCTTGCTTTGTTGCAGGAAGGCGTATGTATATTATCGGGGCTAGGCTACAACGGTGTGGTGGATGGTGAGCACAGATGGGACGCCTGTGCCAACATGAAGGTGTGGGTCTTTGAAACCACGCCTCTCTTTGGAGGAACCATCTCTTCCTTCAACATCAACACAAACGCCTGGGTGGCCAGGTCAGTGCCGAGCCCGGAGAAATCTGTTCAGGCGCTATCTCACTTTGTGTTCAAACCGTGATTGTAGAAGTTAAATATTGACTTAGATGATGGCAGTAAAGTAGAGGGGTATTACAGTTCACTCCAATCTGCATATGTGGCAGTGCTTCACAGTAGAAGCCTGGCATCACATGCTGCTGCAGCCTCGCTTCACACTTTGTTCTCACACAGAGGAGTCGTCACAGGGAGGGGAGACGCATCTGAGGAGGGGGTTACAGTTTGATATCAAGCAGGAGCCTCGTGCATAAACCGTTTTAAACATACGACCACACTGAGCAAAGCAATTTATTGAACAGACAGTTTATTACATGGTCCATTTCAGACGCGTCACGCACACCATGAGGAGAGGCGTCTCTCTGCAGTGGAGATCCACTCCTCTCAGCAAGCAGAGCTCCACCAAGTGGCTTTTATAATGGGACTTCTGTTCTACGTCATTACCCTAAAAGACAGAGAAATAGATGTTGTTGTTTTGGTTGTATAAATGGACTTTATTGTGCTGCTGGAATGTTTTATTAATACAGGTGGCTGCACGTCTGTTTTAGATCTTAATACATTTTGACTTCTGAGCTCAACAACAATCGAAAGCAAAGATCCCAGATCCCTGCAAAGAGTAACATGCTAATATCAGTTTAGCCTAGTGTTGTTCTGCTTTTTGGGGTTGTCTCTTTCCTGCATTGGGGGGGGTCAAATCCCCCCCCCCCCACCTGAAACGCCTCTATTTTGACTCCTTTGTTTACTTCTGTAACATAGTGCCATCTCTATTTAACTCTATTGGCTAGCGCTCCAACACATTGTCCGTGATAGGCTAAGGGGCGGGACATCTCTAAGCGGTTGACCAATCACAACAGAGCCGGCCAGCTAACCAATCAGAGCAGACTGGGCTCTGGTTTCAGACAGAGGGTGAACAGAGGTGCTGCAGCACAGGCAGTATGAGAACAATAAAGAGTAACAATTGGCATACTAGCGCCGCCGTACACAGAATAAATTAAACGTGCTGAAAGAATGAACATGGAACTATTCAGTGCAGCCCCTCGATCAGAACGTTGTACGCTAAAGCTTGTTGATAAAGAGCCTTCATGACCTTGGCAGATAAGATACAGACATCATTGTTTGACCTACAGAGAGAAGTCTATTTATAGCCACTTCTTAAGCAGTTTAATGTAAAATGGGCTACGTTTTGTATTGAACCTCCTTCCTCTGAAATGCAATTTAAAGAACGCGCATGATTTCTGTACGGCTTTCAAATTCATCCAGCATGCAGTTGGGAAGAAGCCAGTGCGAATCAGAGGCATGACTAATTAGTACGAGGAGAGGAGGACGCAGTCTGATAGGAGAAGCTCCTCGAGGGGTCAGTGTGCCTCAAACAAGCTACTTCCAATTAAGTGCCGTTTGAAACGCCTTTTTTATAGCTGTTCCAAATGGCTTCATAGAAGTCAGCTGCTATAGAGGGGCATCAAAGACACCTTACACCAGAAGTTCAAATGATCCCCCCCATTAAGGACATCAGAAAGGTTATGTCTTATGTTGTTTAATATCAGACGAGCACTTTGCATACTGAAGCAAAGATGTCAGCCGCGGTGCTTCATGCACTTTGTCTGACCCGCTCTTGACAACACGGCGTGCCCATGCCGTGTGTGAGAAACACAGTTTCCAAGCTTTCTGTGTGTAAAGACCCTCAACACTGGCAAGCATTGAATACATGAGTACCCTTGAAGATGATGGGATTGAAAGTTGTTGAGATGTTTTAATATAACCTCAGTTGCTATGCAACAACAACTTTCAGGTGAGCGAGTGCTTAACTTGTGGGCAGTGATGCACGAAGCTTCCTGACTGCCCTCATCTGGATTGAAGTCGGAGAAACAAACCATAACTCTTTCTTCCTCTTCTCTGTTTGTAGACACGTCTTCAAGAGGTTGAAGTTCCTGGGCAATAAGACCCTGTCTCATGTGACCACGCTCCTCTTTCTCACCGTTTGGCACGGCCTTCACTCCGGATACCTGCTGTGCTTCTCCATGGAGTTCTTCATCATCACCGTGGAGAGACAGGTACACGCACTGAGCAGGTGCAGGGAGCTCCTCAGGATCCATATGTGCAGGATCTCAAATCATCTGGGTTTTGTTTTCCTACTAGGTTGTGGATTTGTTGTTGAACTGTTTGCAGACCGATTCTTTACGAGAGACAGTCTCTTGTTATTAGATGGCGTAAACAAAATGGATGAAGTGCTTTTCACTGCTGAACAACATGTGATTAAATATTGACTTCTGTCACAATTTGGCATCAGTTTATTATAACTTGTTTTATTGTATTACTATAACTCTCTCTCTCTCTCTCTCTGTCTCTGTCTCTGTCTCTCTCTGTCTCTCTCTCTCTCTCTCTCTCTCTCTCTCTCTCTCTCTGTCTGTCTGTCTCTCTCTCTCTCTGTCTCTCTCTCTCTCTCTCTCTCTACATGTGAACGGTCTGCAGAGTCACAGCCCTCAAAGTGCACCCTGTAGCGAGTACAACTCTCACACAGAGAAGACCTGTCTGTGCTGCCCCAGAACGCCTCGTTGGACATTTCTCCTCACACACCAGGCAGGACCCCTTGGCGTCACTATCAAACGCAGTGGGGGAGCTTTAGGCAAGGCAAGGCAAGTTTATTTCAACGCAAGGTAATTCAAAGTGCTTTACAAAACAAAAAAAAACAAAAAAATGAAAGACATTAAGCATTAAAAAAGAAAAGCTAATCAAATAAACATTAAGAAAAAAATACATGGATAAAAGTTACAGTGCAGTCTAAAATATAAATAGTTCAGCGTATATTTTCAACTAACAGGGAGTCCCATTGACTTGCATAGAGCTCCCTGAACGCTGGTAATAGACGAGTTGGGGTGGCGGAGAAATGCTCTCAGACCCGTTCTCACAGCGTTAGAAACATTTTTTTTACTCAATATCAAGCCACACTTATTGTTTTTACTTCGGCTGTGAGTGTGTGTGTGCTCAGGATGAGTTTCGCGCTGTCTCGCTGTATCGCCGACCCGGAAACCACACCAGTAAGCCAGCTCACTGAGCAGCGAGCCTCGCAACGTCCCGACCAATCAGAGCACACTGGGCTCACAGGGAGGGGAGGGGGGGGGGGCAGGAGCTCCAACAAGCCGTTTAGGCTATGAGTGAATACACATACGTCACAGAGATGCTGTGAGAAACCAATGTGAGTTTGGAACATTGCACAATTTAAATCTATTCTAGTCGACCTGAACAATGGAATTATGATCAGTGGAAATGGCCATGACGTGGTATGGACACAGTGTATGAATACTCTGTTACAGTAAAAGTCCTGCATTCAAAATGTTACTCAGGTAAAAGTACAAAGGTATTATTATCTAAACATACTTAAAGTACTAAAAGTAAATGTACTCTTTGTACCTGGGCAAGACACTTCACCCCAATTGCCCACAGTATTGTCAGTAAGTCGCTTTGGATAAAAGCGTCTAACAAGTAACATGTAATGTAATGTTGTACAGATTGGCCCATTTCACAGTCATATATATATATATTATGTTTTGATTATTATTACTATTATTGATGTGTTTATCAAAGCTGGTAAAGGTGCAGCTAAGTCTGATTTAAGAGTTGATCATTTTGTTTTTCATCTTCATAGTAACTAAAAGCTATTACATGAACGTAGCGGAGAATAATTACAATATTTACCTCTGGAGTGGAGTAGAAGTGCAATGTACATACAATGGAAATACTCAAGTAAAGTACAAGTTCCTCAACATTTTACTGAGATTGTAAATGTACTTTGTTACTTTACACCACAAGATCCTACATGTAATTGTGCCACGTCTAAAGTACTGTAATATTTCATGGTGTATGGATATGCAGCTGGACTCTACGGACTTGTCTTCATCCTGTTTCAGCTGCTGAACATGGATATGTGTTGCAATGCCTTTTATGTTTGACTGAGTCTGTGTCTGTGCTGTAGTAAAGTCTGCAGTTATAACCCTGCTGTTACACCTGAGGGAAATACATTCAGGATGTTGCTCAAAGATCACACACACAGTTAACACTGGGACGAAAATGCAGTTGAAGTGTTTCTGTACCTTGAATCTCTCCTCTGGGGAAAGACTGATTTTTATTTCCAGACTCCCAATCTGTCTCAGTTTCTTCTGCAGCTTCCTCACCTCCCCCATCTGGAGCTCGTCTAAAGCTTCAAAGCTATCTTAAAACCTTTTCTCTGACTTTCTGTTTGTCACAAAAGTGTCAAAGCATTGCCTTTTAAAGGAAAAGTCTGCAGAGGTTTAAATACATCTCAATGTATCAGACGGCTCGGTGTGTGTTGGGGAGACGTGTCGCCGGATGTTGACGATCACGAGGAGTGTATAACTGTCCTTACAGCGACACCACGTGGACAACTAGAGAAATGCAATGAAAACAGTTACAATTAAATATAAGTAAATAATAGATTTACCATTCAAGGGTACTGGTTAGAGCAGTGGTTCCCAACCTTTTTTCCCAAGAGCCCCCCCCAAATGACTCCTGTTGGAAGTTGCGCCCCCCCCCCCCCCCTTGTGTGTGTGTGGGGGGGGGGGGGGGGCGCAACTTCCAACAGCGGTAATTAAAGTTTAAAAGTCTCAAAAATGCTACAACTATGTCACAAACTGGATGAATGTGAAGTATGTTGTTAAAGGAGGATGAAAGCGTAATTAAGGAGCACTATTGGAGTGACTTTGATGGTTATTGGACTCAGGATTAATTCATTTGGATTCCCGCTGTATGAAGAAATGAAAGGACGGCGCAAGTGGAAACAATTCACAAAGGGATTAAACTGTTTAAAACACATGCTCAAAGTAAACCGGATTTTGCCGATGTGTTTATGTGGATTCAAAAATCGTAAATAATCTATAAAATGGAGGAGACCGATCTGATCGGAGCAACTGTGACAAATAATCCAACTGAACCCGGCATGGACAATGACTATGTTTTAAAAATGCGTTTATTCAGACAAGCCTGGTTTGGACACTTTATGGGCAGAAGAAACATTTATATTAAAGAAGGAATTATACATTTCTGTCTTTAATACTAACTTGAATTTTTATTAAAATTAATTAGTCAATTATTTTTTATATTTTATTGTAGAGACAAGGCTTTTAGTGACAATTATGTATTGCCTTACAATTATATGTAAAAAAACAAAAAAAGTCTAAATATGATATTTGGCCTCAAGGCCTGGCGCCCCCCTTGCGATCTTTGGCGCCCCCCACGTTGGGAACCACTGGGGTTAGAGCATAAGTGGTTGTATTTAGTGTTATGAGTTATATGAAGTTGCAAAACAAAATAGTTTAACTGAAGACGTTTAAATGGACGCTATAACCTGACACTGTGCTGCCTTCAAGTGCTACTCCATCAGCTCGTATTTTTGAGACTCCCAAATCGTAAATAGGATTAAGATAATAAAAAACCAACAAGTATGCATTTTTGCTTATTAATCAGCAAGTTCTTTAAGAAGAAAGGGTGTTTAAGGGAAGCCATTCATCTTCAATCTTTTATTAGATAAAAACGAATTTACTTTGGCTGACAAATGAACATCAACAACTGTTTGCAGTTCTGAAATATTTCATAACAAATTAAATGTGTCATTCAATTCATACATAAACTGCTTACTTTAATTTAATTTGAATAATTGTTGATAAGGCAGCGTCTAAACGTCCACTCTTTGCAAGAAATAGTGCAGGAGAATATTGGATGTCGGCTGTTACATTGTAGGGGGATGTAGTTGCACTGTATGGTACTTTCACTGTGCAGATATGGAGGGACCTTATTCAAAGATTTAAACCAAAAGTGAACCAAAAACACAACCGAGCAATATTCAATTTACTCCATTACAGGACATCAATTAGTTGTTACATTTGATGGGCCAAATAATTGTGTTGCATTATTTAAAACAAATGGGTTTAATGACTAAATGATAAGCTGTCAATAAATGTTCTGTAAATCAATTGTTGTGCAACCCTGTGTTGCAATATAATATGACAATACATTCTCCTTAATTTGAAGCTGTAGTCAGTCACTAGTATCAAGATGATCAGAGGTAGGTTGACACTTGACACGTACGAGGAATTTGACTTGGTGTCGTGGTGCATACTTAAAGTAAAACAAAAATGTAAAACACAGATAGAGAACTAGAAAAATATAAAAAATTATAAAACATATAGTAAAATATAACAGTATTTACATGGTGTGGAATGGAATAAAATATGGATTGAAATCAGCAGTAATAAAAAAAGAATTGTTGAACATTGTTGGCGGTGGTGGCGAAGTCGATAGGGACTTGGCTTGGCTTGGCAACTGGAAGGTCACCAGTTCAAGTCCTGGAAAGACCAAGTGCTACCGAGGTGTCCCTGAGCAAGGCACCGTTCCCTACACTGCTCCCCAGTCACCGTACATAATGGCAGTCCACCGCTCCTAACACTAGGATGGGTCAACTGCAGAGAATCCCTTTTGTTACATAATGAAAATGCGTTGAATCTTCATCTTCTTCATTAATGTAATGCATAGAGTCTATGACGTGGCTGAGGTAAAGCGTCTTGTGATATAAAGTATCACAAGACAAAAAGGTTGGAAACTTTTCTTTCTGGCTCTGAATCGAGTCCCTGATCCCTCAGACTCAGGGCTGTGTGGGAACGGCCCGGGGCCTCAAACCCTCCGGTAGCAAAAGGCCTGAAGAGGTGTGAGAGAGCTGGGGTCTCCTGGCAGGAATCTCAGCTCCATCCAGACCCTCTGTGTAGACTCCTTAGGTAACACACTTTAGATGTGAGTATACTAGGACTTACAGAGTTAAGGTGGATAATTATTTGAGTAATTTAAATTGAACAGTTTGAGGCATGTAATTTCAGAGCAAACATCATTAAATATGGAAGCAAATATGTATACATTACTAAACTGTAGGAAATGATTGTCTTCTTTACTGAGACTATTTCCAAACGTATTTCTATGTTTATTATTTGTATAGTTTTGGAAATATATAGGTTCTAACTTCACGAATAAGTAATTCCATGAGAACACTTATTAGATATGAAAGCACACATATATGCAGACTGCTATTTAAGATCCATCCAGACCCCCAGGCCTCTGTAGACTCCTTGGGTTAAAAACTATAGATGTGAGTATACTGTGACAAGGACTTACAGATTTAAGGTGGATCATTATTTGAGTACTTTAAATGCAATCAGAAACAGAATCAGAATCAGAATACCTTCATTAGTCCCACAGAGGGGTCATTTACATTGTTAGAGCAGAAAAGAGCCAAAGACAGCTTAATGTTAACTAAGAAGCATGCATTAAAACACATATTAAAATTATACAATTTACAAAATACACATCCTGTTACAGTTCTGATGTAGCAGCCAGGTATACTGTTTAAAGCACAACCACATTGTTATATAGCAAATATGTATACATTACTAAAGTGTAGGGAAGTATAGTTGTTTTTAAATGAGACTATTTCCAAAAGTATTCAATTTTTTCTCTAGGGGTCATTTACATTGTTAGAACAGAAAAGAGCCAAAGACAGCTTGATGGCGGCAGTGGTTCAGTCTGTAGGGGATTGTACTTTGAACCGAAAGGTCGCCGGTTCACGTCCCGGTCAGACCAAACTATACGGAGTGTGGACTGGTACTGGAGGGGAGCCAGTTCACCTCCTGGGCCACTGCTGAAGTGCCCTTGAGCAAACCCCCAACTGCTCACTGGCGCCGGCTAGACTGGCTGCCTCCGCTCTGACCTCTCAACTGCATGTGCATGTGTGCATATAACTGTGTGTGTATTTGTATATAGTGCATGATGTAAAAAGTGTGTACTGTGTGTATAAACCTGTACCTGTATAACAACACGTGTGTGTATGACAGAATTGAAACTGCATTTCTTAATTAATAAATGAATAAAGGTCCATCTTCTTCTTCTTAATCTAAGTAGCATGCATTAAAACAAATATTAAAATTACACAATTTCCAAAATACACATCCTGTAACAGTTCTGAAGATGTAGCAGCCAGGTATACTGTTTAAAGCACAAACACATTGTTATATATGTAAGCAAATATGTATACGTTACTAACGTGTAGGGAAGTATAGTTGCTTTTAAATTAGATTATTTCCAAAAGTACTCACTTTTTTCCTCATAGTTTATTTTTTGTATTTTTTTGCAAATATATAGGCCCAAACTTTGAAAGAAACGAATAAGTAAAAAAGAAAACATTTGAAACAAAAACAGTTAAAGAGATTTTTGGGAAAGACTGGACTAAAGACACCTTGTTATCTACACACTAAACTTTTAATTTATTGATTTCCTTCACATTTAAACGGTATGATTTTTTATTTTAGTTACACCATAAATAAAATAAAGATTAAATAAAAAAGCTGGGTTAAATGTAATAAAGGTATGGTATCCATTCTTCCCAATGCGATGTGTAACTATGAAGGACACGATGTAGTAATATGAATATTGAATGTGTCATTTTGAGTAACGATTTATAAAAAGTTCCTCATCACCCTGACACTTAAAGCGTTGTATTACTTCCGACAGTCAGTGAACGCCTCACAGCCAGAAACTCGAATGTAACAAAGTAAACCGAAACAATTGGTTAAAGGTTGTTGTTTATTTACCCTTTAACTGCCATTTAATGGATACAAAAACACATCTTACCAAGTGCATGTTAGATTTTAGACTTTCTTTTTGTAATGCACCTCAGTTACAGGAAGTGACATCAACACAAACACACTCCTTTTGTCTGACGACTTTATCCGGAGGAAGTGAAGCTTTCACAGGCAGCTGCTTCACCGGAGGGAAAAAAAGCGTCAAAAAAAAAAAAAAAAAAGCGAAGAGGCAAAAAATAAAAAAAACTTCTCTCCGCTTTGCAGGAATATGCACAGATTTTGAGAAAAATATTCCCAAACTACGGCAGTCCCGCGGAGGCAGACGGAGTCGTCGTTACCGGTAAACGCCACTCTTCTCCATGCATTTGTGTGTAGATTTGCATGAGTCTGCTCTCTCCACTCGTCCTCAGCCGGAAGTCTGTGAGGATGGTCTATAGGTTTTTTTCTGTTTTTTTTTTTTTATCCCTTAGGTTTTTTTTTTTTTTAGCTTTGCTTGTTATTTTTACCCCTCTTGCAGCTGCAGGACACACACTGCTGTCTGCTAGCTAACTGCATGTTAATCAGCACGGCGGCCTCATTAACTACAAGATGCAAGCAGCCGAAATGGAGTCGTTGTGTTCAGCTACGGCTTATTGTAAACAATGTGAGGCTTTTTATAAAAGTTAGCTAGGTGTTTTGTAGTGCTGTGGGTCTGCTGTTGAGCCAACTTCTAGCTAACAAGTTGAATCTGCTGCACAAAGCCTATTGAGGTCAGATATTATGTGTTGGTGTTAAAACATGATAAATGCACACCTGCTAGCTGAAGTCAAGTATAGATAGTTGCATGTTTTATAACCTATTGTTGGAGCATTATCTAGTTGCCACTGTATTGATCCAAAGATATTAATCTCTGAGACACACGTATGCTATTTTTGATTCCCCCACATGCATGTCTTCCCACCAAATAAATCTGTTAATTCCTTAAACATTTTGTTTATACTTGTTTCTTTATTGGATCTTTGACAGTAGGATCCATCCAGGCTGTGTTCAAGGCTGCATGACCAACCAGGCAAAGTGAGCATCGGCCCCCAAGAGCCCTCAAACCCCCAGATTCACTGTGTGGCAATACGTTTGTGGTAAAATATTCTGATATGATAGAGGGAACTGAGTCACAGCCAGCCGGCACAAAATCAAGAACTTGAAACTGAAACAGCTAAATAAATACAACTTACATTTTTTGGAATTTTGTCTGAGAAAATGCACTATCCATGCGGTATATGCAGTATTAATTTAAAGTGTTATTCAAGGGACAGTAAACTCAAATACATCTTTTAACAACATGTATCACTTTAGATTGTTTTGGTGTGATATTTGAGCTATAGCCGTAGATATGTAAAGAAACTAGAGGGCTCATGGTGTAAAATTGCCAAAAGAAAAACACTTTCATAAAACCTTCAACGGGTATATTTGTGCAGAAGGAAGCATGCTGCTCACGCTCACTTGTTGGCAGGTGATGTTTGGTAGAAAGAAACTAGTTCCTATATCTGAAACTGTTAACAAAAACAGTCTGTGGATTATCAGGAGTAATTAGGTCATGCATTCAGGAAATAGGCAGTGCTGTTGAGTTTTTCAAATGTATTTCTTGGTACTTTTAGCAACACAAGCGTACCCTCGTGTTCCATTGTATTACATTATTTGAGAAAACACAGACAAGCCAACACTTTGCAACTCACACCAAATAAAGTTAGGTTGATAAATAGCTGTCTCGTTGATCTCTTGATAATCTGATTCCTGCCTGGCTGGTAAAGGTAAATAACTTCCTGGTGTTCGTTCCTTTTTTTAAAGACCTGCCAGTCAAGTTAGGAATGATAACAGGTTTGACTTCCTTATAAATGTTGAGGTTTATCACAGTTGTTGTTTTTTCTTGCATTTAATATGCTTTACTGCAAAGTAACCTGAGTAGGGTATCGCAGTAATTCATGGTTTTTGCTTTTGTGTTATTGCAGAAATGATGGAAGACTCTCATTTTAATTCATCGTACTTCTGGTCTCCCATCCCATCTGTACCAGCACAGGTGAGTCTGGAAAGAAGAATATGTCTTTTCTTTAAGACTGATGAAGAAGAAGGAGGAGTGATTTGTGACTGCAACCAGAGGATTTCAGCGAGTAACGTCTGGTTAATATAATGAACATCTCCCCTCTCCTGACAGATTGAGAATGCCATGTTTCTGAACAAGATGAAGGAGCAGCAGGAGAAGAATGCAACCTTCTCTCAGTCCTCTGCATCCCACTACCAAACGGCTCTGCTCACCATCCCAAACCCTGGGATAAAGACAGATGGTGGAGGGCAGGGTGGCGGAGGGACTCACCTCCACCAGGCTCACAGCACCCAGAACATGCTGTCTGTCCCCTCCACCGGCATCATGACAGCAGGTGAGTCTGGAGCCCTCTCAGTCAGACACTAATCGTGTGTACTGCACGATATATGACATAAAGAAACTTAAAATCAGAGGTATGCCTAAGGTTGAGGCTGGATAGAAGGAACAGTTGACCCCCAAAATGACTTTTTTTATATCAATAACTCACCCTGTTGTTGCTTGAATTCTTAAAGAAAATGTATTTTTTCCCCCGCATGCCTCCACATTGAGCAACTCATCAGGAACAGAAAGTTGTTTTGGATGATCTGATGTAAAAGGGAGCCTCTCACACGACTTGTGCAGGAGAATCCCAGCGTCCTTGACCCATACATACTGTTTGTTCACTAGCTTTAAAAACAAATTTTCTCTAAAACCTCACTTTTTAAAAACACTTAAACGCATAAACAGTGTTGGCGCAGATGAGTAGTGTCAATGCTGAACTGTTTTGAATAGTAAGGTTATAGGAGACCCTCGACCACATGTGTCAAACCCAAGGCCCGGGGGCCAAATCAGGCCCTTGGTGGATTTAATTTCGGCCTGCAGGATAATTTCTAATTACTATTAGATCTGGCGCGCCGGTATATTGCACGCACACCTTCACTCCGTCCTGAGGTTTAATGGATGTTTCCTTCTGCACTTTCTCTCACGACAACAGGGCATGTTTGGTTTGTTCTTTGAGGGGAATAGTTTTGTTGAAGCTGTTGTTGGCCTGTGGAAAAATGTACTCATAAGAAATGACTCTGCAGATAGAGCCATAAGAAATGACTCTGCAGATAGAGCCATAAGAAATGACTCTGCAGATCGAGCCATAAGAAATGAATGCATCTGATTATTTAATGTTGTTTTATAGGCAATAATTTAAGCTTTGTTAGTTCCAGGTTTAAAATGTGCAATAAGTTCATTTCAATAAGTTCTGCTATAAACATTGAACCAGTCCGGCCCTCCACTAGTACCCATTTTTAAATGTTGGCCCACTGTGTATTTGAGTTTGACACCTCTGCCCTAGGCCCTTATTTACTTCTAATCATCACAACTTTTCTCAGCATTTGAAATCTTTGTCCAACGTGTCGGCATGCAAGTTTCCCCTTCCGTTATTCAAGAGGTAAAACAGGGTAAGAACTTGATTTAAAAACCATCCGTTTGGGGTTAGAAGTAGAGTTTTCTTTAAGTTTACTTCTCCTAAGTGATACATTAAATGATTTATATGATGAGAACAAATTGATATTCCAGTTAGCTCCGAGCAGCACTGTGGGCTGTGAGCACACTTTGCCAGCAGGTAAAATGAACACCTGTGCGTCTCTGTTCCCGCCTCAGGGCTTTCTTTCGAAATATGGAACAGGAGCGCTGAGCTGTCACAATCTTCAGTGTTAGGTATATGCTACACAGAACTGTCGGTTAAAACTTTATTTCTTCAACTGACTGCCAGGGGATCCTAGGGAAATTATAAGGACCGACTGTTCTCATGCACAATCATCAACTTTAATGCATTTCAAACTTCTGTAATGTGTTGTTATTTCTTCTTGTTGTCTCCTCTTCTCTGTGAAGCGGGTCTGGTCATCACGACTCCTCAGGGAACGCTCGTCTCTCCCACCTCGTCTCAATCGTTTGTCTCCGGTCATCAGGCCACGACCATGATCGTTTCAGCACTTCATTCTGCAGGTGAAGCACACAGAAAGACACCTTGGATATCATGCATTTCCTGTGATCAATTATAACTTGAATAGAAAGTACATTTATTAAACATCTTAAGAAAATGATACCCTGACTGAAACCAGCCTTTTCACTAGCTACGCTTACTTGTGATTGTATTTTTGCTTTGGCTTAACCTTGTGAGGCTAAAGGAATCAGCAGAGCAAATAACGAATAGTTTTTGAAGTCAACTTAACTCAGGACACAATATTTGTTTTGAATCATATTATGCAACACTTAATGTTGTTTTAGCGATTAGGAACATGATCAGACCTGTTGGCTGCAGTTCGAGTCCTGATTACGTTACGAGAGAGAATAAAAGCAGATTCTGTTCAGTTTGCACCGAACGATACCTCCACATTATAAACCAACACTTCTCCTCAAAGCACAGATTGATCGCAAGAGTTACAAAGCATGACACAGAAACAACCTCATGGTTTTTCATTTCTTACTCAAGCTTACCTTGTACTTCTAAACTGTGGGTTTTCTCTGGAAGTGTTTCCTTGTACGATGTGAGGGTCTGAGGACAGAGGGTCTAAGGACAGAGGGTGTCGTTTTTCTCACACTGATATTCTGAACAATCTGTGTTTTTGTATTTGCTGTAAAGTGTCTCGACTGTAGGCTATTTTTATTATATGTACAGCACTTTGGCTCCACCAAAACTCGTTTATAAATGTGCTCTATAAATAAAACTTGATTTGATTTGATTCGACGTGTGAATCACGCTTTTTACTAAAGACATTTCGAGGAGATTGCTTACAAACTGTTGGTGTACTTGTGCTGTTTTATTGATTTAAAAGCTGTGGCGACTGTGGCTGCGAGGGAGTGCGGTCGTTTTTCAACCAGAAGGTTGAGGGTTCGATCCCAGCCCGTGCAGTTAACATGTCGATGTATCCTTGGGAGAGATACTTAGCCCTGAGTTGCTCCTGATGGCCAATGATGTGTGAATGTTAGGTCCAAGAGCAAGGGTCTCAAACTCAAGGCCCGGGGGCCAAATCCGGCCCGTGACTTCATTTTATGCGGCCCCGCAAGAGCTTGCAAAGAATATAATACGTTTATTATAGGGTTACATGCCACTTTAGAGAAGCAGGTTGCCCATAAACTACATGTCCCACAATGCATCTCGTTTTGTGACATGCACTGAAGAGACTTGCAATTATTTGCACTGGACTTCTGCTTTCAGACGTAGTTAATTACTAAGTTATTATCGTATCCGATAATAATACAATTCAGAGGCAATAATGTAATACATTATTTTATATATATATTATATATTTATATATGTATTTTTATATAGTCTTAAAGTTACAACCGGTCCTTTTAAGTGCAACTTTTATGCGAATGTGGCCCGCGATGAAATTGAGTTTGACACCCCTGTCCTAGAGTAAGGTACACGGCTCTGTATGAATGGGTGTACATGACATGTAGTATGTAGTCCATCGTATGTAAAGCGCTTTGAGGGGTCTTAAAGACTGGATAAAGCGCTATATAAGTACAGTTATGGACATGATCCTTAGGGCTTGATCATGCCATGATTTCCTAAACCATTCGAACTACGACTGAAAGAAGATGCCCAATTTAAAACACGAGATCTCCTGCTGCATTCTTTGATGTTCGACTTTATGCCAATATACCCACAGAAAATCTTAAAGAGTATTTCTGCTTTCAACCCGGCGCTGTGGATCCTGTGGCAGAGAAAAAAGAAGGGGACGGTGCTCCCCATGTTGTTGTGATGCCGGCGCCCTCCAAGCGAGGCAGAAAGAAGAAGACGACGACGACGCTGTCCAGAGTCGGTTTGGGGGGAAACGAAACTCTAATACTGGCTCACCTGACCGCAGGCGGACAGGTGAGCAGGAGAAATGTTATCTAAAAAATAGATAACGAAAACATGATCAAATAACGTTGTGTTTCTTGTGACAGGTGGCATCTTTGCAGCATCACACTGTCGACCCTTACGACCTGAAAAATGAAGAGGAGGAACACGGGCTGAAAGACAGCACCAAGACTTACAGGTAGGCGGCAAAACAAAACAAACACACCTGCCGTTTTTCTGCTCGCTGTAGCTGTGGAATGCAAACACACCTGTTCTTCTGTCCAAATCAAAGTAGAGACGTGTTCGTAGATAACAAGGCGCTGCTGCATAAGCATCTCACACACACACACACACACACACACACACACACACACACACACGCCGCTTCTGAACACACTTCACTGCATGATGTGGCAGATCACGCCTGCTTTATAGTGGACTGTTGATTCCTCCGACTTGAGACACAAACACGCCAGTGCTTTCTTTCTGCCTCTGCACACACGAGGCATGAATCTCTGCCTGCCCTCCACTGTCCTCTTTGTCTTTAAATAGCATGCTCTCTAGTTGTAAAGCACTCTTCTGCTTTTTATAGTATCTACGTACCTATCCCTGATTTCTCCCTTGGCACCTTTCCTTGTGTGTACCCCTCCTTCCCTTTCTGTCATCATTGATTTATCTTATATTTTCCTATTTATTATGCGTTTCATTTTTCTATCACATCTTGTTTATTTCTGTGGGCTTCATTTCCCCCGGTCTCCACTTCTTTCTTCCTCCATCATCTGGTGTCTCTTTTTCTTCTTCCTCCTCCTCCTCCTCCTCCTCCTCCTCCTCCTCCTCCTCCTCCTCCTCCTCCTCCTCCTCCTCCTCCTCCTCCTCCATTCTTCCTCCCATTTCTGTGTCTCTCCGCCTGTAGGTGCCGGATGTGTGCGGCGACCTTCCTCAGTAAGTCTGACATGCAGATCCACTCCAAGTCGCACACAGAGGCCAAACCTCACAAGTGTCCTCACTGCGCCAAGTCATTCGCCAACTCCAGCTACCTGGCCCAGCACATCCGCATCCACAGCGGGGCCAAGCCTTACACCTGCTCCTACTGCCAGAAATCTTTCAGGCAGCTCAGTCACTTACAGCAGCACACACGGTACTGCAGACCCCTCCTCCCCCGCTACCGACCACGCGCCATATTCCCCTGTCCTCTTTAACGTGTCCTGCCCAAGTCCCCCCTTTTTTTGAAAGCCCAGACTCTTCGTCTTCTTCCTCTTCCTCCTCCTGGGGAAGAGATTGGTGTGCAGATGCATATGAACACTGCCATGTAGATGTTGGCTTGCATGCTATACCAGTTCCATCCAGAAGTGACCTTTTCCAGATCATTAGCATTCAGATTACGACTTTTAGAGTTTGGGCTTTGTCCATAAGATCTTCCATAATTTAGAAAGGCCATTTGAAATGCATGGAGCTTTGTTCTTGATAAGATTTAACCTTTTTGTCGTGTGTGTGTGTGTGTGTGTGTGTGTGTGTGTGTGTGTGTGTGTGCGCAATACTTGCTTCTCTCTGTATTCGTTTGCATCGCTTTTTCCCACTCTTCATGTTTCTGTTGTCTGCATGTTCTGTCCTTTCTCCTGCTTCCTCAACAGAAACACACACACATGTACACAGACACATGTTGGAATGAAGATTTAAAGACAGACTTACTTCCATTATGCTTCCCCATGTAACCCATCCATACATTATCCATTGAACAGTGTGACGTGCGATAGAAATCCTTTGCTGTCGTGCCCTGCTTTCTGTTTCTCAGCTTAATTTGAATGTTTTCGGCTGTCATTGAATCACTTTACATGTCATTTATAGAGGACCGTCAATCTGAATGAAGGCGTTGTCAGTGTTATATGTAGAACACTGGCAGACGGATATGTGTAAAAATGATATAGTCAGAAATAATGATGCAATGCTTGTATAAACACAATTTAAAATAAAGCAATACACAGCTAACATCCATTGAGCCATTAAATTAAGAATGATACTACTTTTCATTTTTCAGTATGTGTCAATCACAGTTTTTTCCTCGAATCTACCTTTTTTAAAACCCCCTTCTCTTCCCCCCCCGTCAGGAACCACACAGAGTCAAAGCCTCACAAGTGTCCACATTGCACCAAGTCATTTGCCAACTCCAGCTACCTGGCCCAACATGTCCGCATCCACACCGGAGTGAAACCCTACTCCTGCCCCTTCTGCCAAAAGAGCTTCAGACAGCTCAGCCACCTCCAGCAGCACAACAGGTAAGAGAGTCCCTTAGTGTCAGGTGTCTCCTCTGCATAAGTGTCTTTCTTTGGGTCGATCACCACGAAAGTGATCGCAGTCCGTGTAAGACACCTTGTGTGCTTTTGGGTTTGTATTCAGGATTCACACCGGAGATCGGCCGTACAAGTGTATCCATCCAGGCTGTGAGAAATCCTTCACGCAACTCTCAAATCTACAGGTGAGAAAGCATTGAGTGCCTCTCCAAAAGTGAGTGCATAAAATGTGTGTTTTACCAGTGTCAATAACCGTTTCCCCCCCGACAGTCTCACCGGCGCCAACACAACAAGGACAAGCCGTACAAGTGCAGCAACTGCAACAAAGGATACGTAGACGCAGCGAGCCTGGAGGTGCACATGTCCACACACACCGTGAAGCACGCCAGGATCTACTCCTGTGGGCTCTGCAACCGCACTTATACCTCAGTGAGTCAACTCATATTTCCTTCCTTTACCTCCTATATCATATGTGTGCGAATAATATTCAAGTACAAGATTAAACGAAATAACACATGAAATAGGGGAGTATTGTCCACTCCAAAATAATGGTTTATATGTACCAACCATATAAACGTGTGTGTGTGTGTGTGTGTGTGTGTGTGTGTGTGTGTGTGTGTGTGTGTGTGTGTGTGTGTGTGGTGTGTGTGTGTGTGTGTGTGTGTGTGTGTGTGTGTGTGTGTGTGTGTGTGTGTGTGTGTGTGTGTGTGTGTGTGTGTGTGTGTGTGTGTGTGTGTGTGTGTGTGTGTGTGTGTGTGTGTGTGTGAACAAGGTCAGACCAAAAATAAGACATTTTTAACATCCTTGAAGTTTATAACAATCCAAGTTTTCCCCATATGTATCTTTTTGGAGTATAATAATAGTTAATTAATTTAGTATTCTATTGCTCAAAAGGTATTTAACACTAATTATGACTTTTAGGGATATTTCCAAGGTACAAAAAGGTAAAATAAATCCATGTTTTTATATGTGCGAGGGTCTGGTTTCAGCTATCGAACGTGCATACTATACACTTCAAAGGTTGTACATTTAAAAGGTATTACTTGGCTTTTTCTGAAAATCACTTCTACGTGAAACGCTGTGAATCGCCTCACTGCCACCGGGCAGCTTTTTTTTTTAGCAGTGTAGTCATGTGTCCACTGTTTCCCCTCATCTCAGGAGACGTATCTGGTGAAACACATGGAGAAACACAACCCCGAGCAGCTGAACGCAAACGCAGATCAGGCGAGACAACAGAACCAGAACCAGAACCAAAGCCAGGTGTCCGCTCAGAGCCGAGACGACGGAGCAGACGGAGGATCGAGCCGAGCAGACGGAGGACAGCAGGGACAGAGCAGCTACCAGACAGACGCCATGTCCTGTCCCTTTGACCTGCACCAGTATAAGACTGTGTCCGCCAGTGACATCCAGTACAAACCAGTCACCGTAGCGGACCTCACTTCCCACAAAGACCTCTGCCTCACTGTGTCGGCATCCACCATCCGAGTGGAGCACCTCAACTCTTAGAGGAGAGAGGTGAACGTGAAGATGGAGGATACAAGCAATACTACGACGAACTTTGGAACAAGACTGTGCCTGAACTTTTGTTTGAAACAGACGGGACAAACTATATGGGTGAAAGTATACTGAAGACTAATTTAGTTTTATTTTTGTATTAGTTTGTCTCTCTTGTTTTTCTCTCTGCCCTGTTTGGTCTGTTGTTTCTGTTGTTTATCTGTCTGACTGGAAGCTGCATGTAAAGGCTGCAATAAAGTATGTTTCAGTCCATCACAGTGATGGCTTTATGATAGGATGTGATTCTACTCATCATTGTTTTATCACCTCCTGCGCTTCCATACACATACAGTTCTGGCCATAGCAATGTATGGTCTCTGTAGATGAAGCTGATAGTTGACTGAGAAGGTAATTTTTTATACTTTCATACAGGGACTGACAGTTTTTACATCACTCTACTGTGTTTTACTTTTTTTACCTGAAAAGGGACGAGAGGTTATTTCCTTTTCAGGAAAGAGAAATGATCAAGTATATATAGATATATATATATACTACCAGTTTATAAAGTATGATTGTGTGTTTAAAGGCTGTGATAATCCATATAACCTATTTAGTCCCATTCGTAGGCTGTCACATAACCTTTGAGGAAGTGATGAGCCGTTTCATGTAATCCTATTGTACTTATTTGTGTGTGTCCTAAAATTATTGTTATCCAAATATGTTCTTGCTGTTACACTTCCCTGATAACAATGTTTATAATACTTCCTTTTAGATATACTGACACATCTGAATTTTGTCTCTTTTTTTCAGGCTTAAAAATTCAATAAACCCTCTGAAATGTTTCTCATTATTGGCATTATTCCCTTATGTGCTAAAGTGTTTATATGCAAGGGTATTGATTTAGGGCCACTCCTAAAATAATGTAAATATTCTCTCAGTTAATTTGTCTTTCTTTTGGTCTAACCAACATCAGAAAAGACTGAAACAATTTTATGAAGGTAAAGTTTTCCTTTTAGATTGCAATTCAAAAACGCAATAACATTTAAGAGGCTACAAAGATCTTCTGGATTAGACAAATTAATTGGATTTTAAATTGGATACTTTGTTGTAGATTGAGTAGGCTAACTATTGAATTGACAAATTGAATAGTTGTTTTTGTTTTTGTCAAGAAACTATTGCCATGATATAGGAAACATTTAAAACCTGATAAACAGAGAGGCAAACACTATGCTTCATGTGTTATGCATAAAAGTATTAATAGATGCTACTGTGCATCCAAGTATATTGTTCTAAGCATTTCTGCTCCTATGGAATGTGTGAGGTGTTTACAAAAGTGGACTGTACCATTACATAGCAGGGTGGTTTAATGTCAGCTAAGGCACCACACACGTAGTACCTGTGTGTAATGGTACACGGAATGAACCTATATACTCGGCGTTAAGTTACATCTAAATAGTACAATCTAAAAAATGATCAAAACTCGGGCAGTTTTGAAACGCTGAAATGTGGTCTCGTCCAAAATCCTCTGCGGTCTGCAGTGGATATGGCGTCACTGAAAAGTGTAGGAGTCGAGAAACTTCATCCATGTAAATAACGTCAAGAAGAAAGCTGTGTGACACGCTGTAGATAGCAATTCGCAGTACATAGCCTTATTTATTTACCAGCTTACTTTATAAATATGCCCCGGAAAAAGCCATTTAGCACCAAACAGAAGAAGAAACAGCTACAAGGCAAACGGGAGAGAAAGAGAGGTATGTGCCGTTAGCATAGCAATGCTAGCGTTAGCTGCTACCTAACGGTTCTGACTCCACAGATTATTGTGATTAAGCAGCAAAATGTGTGTCTGTGTGTCTTTGTTGGGTTGACTATTTTCAATTAGAGCCTTAAACTATAATTTAGCCTAGATAACAAATATGTCTTCTGTAGGCTAATGCTAGCCGCAATAACAAGCAATGTGACATTAGTAACTTACCTTGACCAGTGTAAGTAGTATTGTAAAAGAGGTGTTAAAATGTGTCAATCATTACATTCTATGAGCTCATTAACCCAAAATATGACTACATTGGTAAAGGTCATGTGGTAGTGTAGAGAGCAATTTCAAAACAGCCCTTTACAGTAACCGCATGTTGGCTCATATATTCCCATGTGCTTTATATATTCAAGAAAAGGACATCATTTGTGACTGTCAAAGCTGTGGAATTTCTGACCTTTTTTTGAAACATGAAACAATATTATAGCATACACACACTTTGAAAATGTCTGGTTTTCCTGAGTTTGCATATTCCAACACTTGTGAGGAAGATATTAATACATTTAAAATCAATTGCAATGAAACCAAATATTTCCATTGATGACAGAGGATTTTATAAAAGCAGTTTTGGCTTTTGAATCAAGGAAGAAAAGCGTGAATTAATTGTCACAGGGCATCCATGACAGCTAGCATGAGTGTCAACATTATATATAGTTGGTATTGGATGTATGTCTGTGCTTAACTGTGGTCCCTGATCTTTGACTTCCAGGTGACACAGGTTCAGGGCCGAGCAGCCGCAATGCCAGTCTGGAGCGAGGAGAGCGACAGTCAGACACCTCGGACAGCGAAACCACTGATGTGAGGAAAATAAATCAGCAGCCCTTCGCCAGGGAAGGCAGATATGACCCCAACAGGTGATTTGTAGCGACAGTATCCATACTAACAATCCCTTTAACTTTCATAGAAGAATGGTATTCTTTCCCTTTAAAGATCCTGCTGGGATTAATACACAAAGGCGTCTTGTTTTTCTTCATAGCTGCTCGTACCTAAAATGCATCGGTGCGAACAGCAGTAGGATGTTTTAATTGGTAACTAAGTGATCGCATAATTACCGGAGCTATATATCAAAGATTGCATGAGGTATATTAAACATATTTTAGGTACTTTATTTGATATTTGATTTGTATTTGATTGATCTTATAATTGTTTCCTGTGTTCATGTACAATTGAGAGGTCTTTTAATGTATGTCCAGAAATTAGGACTGTGGCAGTGTTGAGTCTTCAGTAAAAACATTAGATAAACAGACACAACAAGATCACAACATTGAGCAATGAATAAGTAAAATAGCTAAGAGACCTGTTCTGATTAAGCTGCCACTTGTGCAGTCTGATGGCTCGAGGAATATAGGATGTCAGTTTCTTCAACTAACTGAGACATCTTTTTCTCAAGTTTGTGTGATTTAAAATGTAGATATACCCAGGGGTGCACATAACGTTCTCAGTGAGGTACTCCGATGAGTACCTGGAGTCAGTGGTTGGTTCTTCTGGCTCCACTCAAAGTATCGCGAACGTCGACGTAGATGGGGGGGGGTAGGGGGAGCTAGTGCTGGTGTACTCCGTGACCACAGAGCGTGAACGTTTTTGCGCAGTTCTCCAGCACAGACGGGGGGGGGGGGGGGGGGGGGGGAGTCTCCCTCCGCAACCGGTTGGCGTAGTTTTGGCACAATTCCGTTGTACAGACCGACGTTAACAGCAGCCCCGTCTGTGCACACGGAGACCAACTCTGTCGTCCGGTGATCTAACCACCTTCTGGAAAAGCTTCGCAAGTACGTCGTCGGTACGCAAATGCACTTTGTGACACAGGTGGCGATACGCATTTCAGATTTTTGTCGCACATGCGTACCTGCGTACCAATTATGTGCACTCCTGGATATATCAGCCCAATGTTAGGCAAACCTTTTGACGCCCTCATCCTCTCTCCAGGTTCCGACTGCACTTTGAGAAAGAGAGTAAAGAAGAAGTGGAAAAGAGGAAAAAGGTGGCCAGGGAGAAGGTGCTGAAGCCACTCTTAGGGAAAGAGGATGAGATCAGCATCGACGACGTCTTCCCTCCAGAGAAAGGTCTGACTTGTTTTTTTTTTTTATGCTTTTCACATGACAGTCTCAAAATAACTCAGACGGATAAGCAGAGTAGGTTAATGGAGTGGGTCACTGCTGCTTGACACGCTGAAATTAAATTATTCACTACCAGGTCTTGGTTTCCCACGACGACCGCCCTGGAGTTATGAGATGACACGAGAGAACCTGCTGAAGAGAGAGGAGAAGTCGTACCGAGAGCACCTGGATGACTTGCACTCCAGAAACCCCGAGGGCTCTCTCAGCCACTTTGAGCACAACCTGGAGGTAAGTTACACACAACACACACATTTCCCAACTTGGGATCAATAAAGTACTTCTTATCTCGTCTTCTCTTACCTTACTGACACACTGTTGAAGCCTTTGTGTCCATCAAAGTGCCAGAAACTCATTTTCTGTTCTTTATTAGTGTATCTACAGTTTGTTTTGAGAGGTCTCGTGCGGAAGTACAGCGCCACGTACAGGCCCGGCATATGTACTACAGCAGGGGTTCCCAAACATTGCCATGCCAAGGACCCCCATATAGCATTATCCTCTGGCGGGGACCCCCCTGTTTGTTTTGTTTAAATGATGTGTACAAGTGCCTCGCGATGGAGCATGCTGTCATAGCCCACTGCCCCGTGTGAACACACACCCACACAACGAGACCAGTCAAGCCCATTTGAGATGATGTACTCATCTAAAACTTGGAAAATGTCTCTTCATGTGGTCCTACCTTCCAGTGCTTTGCAAAATAATATTTCCTCCACAAAGTTATCTTCTGAAATAAATCTGATGTATGCAAACAATTATGCGACATTTGCTACATCCGTGCTCTCATCCAGCTGCAGAGCGAAACATTCACTCGCTCTCACTTGCTCCAAAAGCTGAGCAGATACTCCGTTTCACTCTCAGTAGCGGCAGCTCGATTCTGATTGGCTTGAAGGGCAGTCGTGTGATTCAAAAACAAAAACACATAGATTGATAGATATGCAGTTATTAATAACATCTAAAAAAACTTAACTTAACTTTAAAAATAAAAATAAATCCTGTTTCCCTCAAACTGTGCGTGAGCCCCCGGGCGCCCCCACTTTGAAACACTGTACCTCAGCGTCTCCAGTGGTCTCGTGTGAACGGAAGACTTTTTGATAACGAATTCGGTCCGTTTGCGCTCCCGTGTAAATGGGGTCTAAAGCAAAATAAAAATAATTAGCATTGTGCGGGCAAGCCTCAAAATTACAACAATAACCAATATAATGTTAGAGTAATTAACAGACACTAGAATAAATTAAAGGACCTAGTTCTCATGTCGTCCAAACGGTCAAAATGCACTCCATTCTTTGTATTAAATCACTCACAATAAAGGGCCGAGCTCGGCTCCCTGATTTTCTATCTCGATCTAGGTTTTGAACGCTCTGACTGTTTCTGTTCTCTGAGAGATCGAAGTTATGTCTGAATCCTGTTAAAAGCCATTCAGACTTAAATGAATGTGTTTAATTTGAACTGCTCGTTACCCAGCACACTCGCTTTGCCAATTTCATCATAAGAGACATAATTGTTGAAGCTGTTCTCCAGCTTTTAACTGCAGGACGTACCATACGTTTAATATGTCATTGTTCTAAAGTGGGATCATGTGGGGATCTGTAGGAAGTGTGTTACATGCCTGTTAATTCCCTTGTACTCCCCGAGGAGACCCATTGTACCTTGACTGGTGTGATATATCTCAGTTTTGCTGTGAGTTAAAAATCCTGCCGATCATTTTAATTTCAGAGCGTGGGCTGAGCTCAGGAGGCAGAAGCTTGAGCAGCTGGGGGTGTAATGAGTGACTCTCGGTAATCTAGAGGTGATGGATTTTTAAGTGGAGCTGAGGAATAAAATTATGTTTCACTGGATATCATTTGTAAACTTCTAAAAGGGAGCAGTACAGTACAACAAAGTATTTATAAGAAAATCCTAATATACCTCCTTCCTAATAAGCCATCATGCTAAATAGGAACATAAATGTGATAATAATATCAAACCTCCTGTTACATCCCACTTCTATTCTCTGTCTTTCAGACATGGAGGCAGTTGTGGCGAGTGTTGGAGATGTCAGACGTCATCCTGCTAATCGTGGACATCAGGCACCCGGTAGGTGATCTCTCAAACGACAGCCTGTAGGAAATAATCTGACCAAATCAAGTTTTATTTATAGAGCACATTTATAAACGATTTCTGGTGGAGCCAAAGTGCTGTACATATAATAACAATAGCCTACAGTAGAGACACTTTACAGCAAATACAACAGCACAGATTGTTCAGAATATCAGTATGAGAAAATCAACACCCTCTGTCCTCAGACCCTCTGTCCTCAGACCCTCTGTCCTCAGACCCTCTGTCCTTAGACCCTCTGTCCTTAGACCCTCACATCGTACAAGGAAAAACTTCCAGAGAAAACCCACAGTTTAAAGGGAACATGGGAGAAACCTCAGGGAGAGCAGCAGAGGAGGGATCCCTCTCCCAGGACGGACAGACGTGCAGTAGATGCCGTGTGTACATCGAAGAGATAATACATTTGACAGCATATAGACCGAATGTTAGGAAATGCATGTGTCTGTAATAAGAAGATGAATCCACGAGGATGTCAGCTACAATCCTGTGGGAGCCTTCAGGGAGGCAGCGTGACGAGGAGACATCTGTGTCTCCACACTAGATGGAGACACAGTCAACATCCATCTGAAGATCTGACGTGGTGTTCATTATGTTTTACCACATCATTCTAATTATTCTTTCAAATCACAAGATGTTTTTATTTGTATACATGTATATTGCTGTATTCAGGAAAGGGTCAAACAACAACAAATTAATATTGACAAGATGAAAACATTTAATGAGTTATAAATGAACATAGATAAAGATTAGGACGCAGTGAAAATGATTTTACTATCCCATCTGATACTTCTAATTCACAAACACTAATAATAATACTAGGTCTACTATTGTCTTTAATTAAACTCAGGTTTCTGGGCCCCATTGATTGATTGATTGATGACTAATTCAATAGTCCTGTTCAGTATTCGGATCAATTTGACCCTGAGTTCAGCATTTCAGTTAATCAATGTCTTCCAATTTTTCACATTGACCAATTTATTTCCGTATTCGTCAAATCTTAATTTTACAATTTTACAATAGTTTTGTAAAAGAAATGGGGGGAAGAAGTTGCATTTAAAGAGCTTACGAAATGCTGTTAGCACCTGTTAGTGGGCTTAGTATATGATAGAGGTTGCATTTGTATTGTGGAATGTGCCATATGATTTTTTTATTATTGATCTATTTTTAATAAATCACGATTATAACAGCATACAAAAGTTGTCAGTTAGTAACAATCGTTCGTTGCGCCGGAAACATCAACTTCGGCCATTTCCGGCGGTGACGTCATGAGTGGAACACAGCTGAGCTCAGTCCCGTTTGAATGCATTGAAGGGCCAATTATTACGACAAAGGATGCACAGCAATAAGACGCCAAGAATAATTGGCAAGCGATATGTTGTATGGGGATGTGGGGCCGTCTCAACATCTGGTTATGGGATGTTTTTGTGGCCAAAAAATGATCAAATGGTGCGTATATGGACAAAACAAGTGCGTCGTACGAGGCGGACGTTTGCTAGACCAGGTAACCCGGGGTCGATGAAACCGACGATGTGTGGGGCAGCACATCAAGAGATCGTGTTTCGAACAATCAACAATGCCCGCTAAGGAGAGAGAGTAAACGCTTTCTCGAAGGTTCGTTTTGCTTTCTTACAACGTTACGTTAACTCAACCTTACGTTTGCCATGAGGCTATGTTACTTCCCTTAAGAGCTAGCTGTCTTAGCTAACAACAGTTAGCAGCTAACTTTTTCTGCAGTTTGTGTTTCCACTGAAAAACGTGATGTAGTTATTTAAGGGTAAGTTAACTAAACGTTATCTTACAAGTAGAGAAAGTTAAGTTGTGTTTAAAATCGTCAATGTAATGCACGTTAAAGGTTTTGTGTTGAGCATGAAGTTAGCTTTACTGTAGCTCACCAAAGGTTAGCATGTTAAGCTGCACTTTCTGTGGCAGCTCGCTTAATACAAAGAGGGATTTTGTGCTTCATTGTAAACTTTTCTTACAAATGTGTGTTAATCTACCTGAAATTGTAGGGACAGTTTTTTTCTACTCAACTATACAGACCATTGTTGAGGAGATGCAAAACATACTGTAAATGAGTTGGGTCTGAGATATACTTTGAGTAATGTTACTATGCTGCTAAAAAATGAAACATTATCAGATGAGGACATCACCAAAGTGTGTGAGTCTGTCAGGGGATTTGATCTGTTCTTTGCATGTCGTACAGGGCCTGTACACACTGCTCTGGTATGAATTAAAAATATAATTATAAAATGTATGTCTCTTGCTCTTGTCATCATTCAGGCTTTGCATTTGAACTCCTATGACTGGTTGCGGACTTGAAGGGAACGACTCCATGGCCTTCCTGACATCCAGGAAAAAGGTGAGATTCTAATCCATTTCAATGCCAACAGCCAGTCATTGTTTTTAACTTTTTTAATATGATTTTTTTGGGGAATTTCTGTTTTATTGGATAGTAGAGATCTACTGGAACCTAACACCAGAGAGAGAGAGATAGAGGGAGGAGATGATATGCAGCAAAAGGCCGAGCCGGATGGTTGCTGCTCCGTGTGGAGCGTGTTCTATCAGGTAAAGCACTTTGGTACCCAGTTATTTATGGTATTGAGTTTGAATTTAGCCTTTGGAAGGTCATTTTCCGAACTTTTCATTCAGAAAGTATGACGCTGCACTGTCAGTGCGCTTCTCCATGTTTGTGATTGGTCGAATGCTCCAGATACCACCCCTTTCATGTGAACGCGCACTTAACTAGATAGGACACGGCTGGCTTGAGCGATCCACTTGATAACCCGCGTCGTAGGACCGTTTAGCGAGAGCACGTATGTTTTGGATTAGGCCAACCGGCTAACTCAAACATATCCAGGTTAGGTTGAACCGGCTTCGTAGTACAGGCCTCTGGACCCTATGACTCGGACACTAGTTCTCCATTCATCCATCCATCCATCCATCTTCTCCCGCTTATCCGTGGTCGGGTCGCGGGGGTAGCAGTTCCAGCAGAGAGCCCCAAACTTTCTTTTCCCTGGCCACATCAACCAGCTCTGACTGGGGGATCCCAAGGCGCTCCCAGGCCAGCGAAGAGATATAATCCCTCCACCTGGTCCTAGGTCTACCCCTTGGTCTCTTCCCAGCTGGACGTGCCTGGAACACCTCCCTAGGGAGGCGCCCAGGTGGCATCCTAACTAGGTGCCCGAACCACCTCAACTGGCTTCTTTCGACGCGAAGGAGGAGCGGCTCAACTCCGAGTCCCTCCCTGATGACTGAACTTCTCACCTTATCTCTAAGGGAGACACCAGCCACCCGGCGGAGGAAACCCATCTCGGCCGCTTGTATCCGCGATCTCGTTCTTTCGGTCATGACCCATCCTTCATGACCATAGGTAAGGGTAGGAACGAAAATGACCCGGTAGACAGAGAGCTTTGCCTTCTGGCTCAGCTCCCTTTTCGTCACAACGGTGCGGTAAAGCGACTGCAGTACCGCTCCCGCTGCTCCGATTCTCCGGCCCATCTCACGCTCCATTGTTCCCTCACTCGAGAACAAGACCCCGAGATACTTGAACTCCTTCACTTGGGGTAAGGACTCATTCCCTACTTGGAGTGAACAGTCCATCGGTTTCCTGCTGAGAACCATGGCCTCAGATTTGGAGGTGCTGATCCTCATCCCAGCCGCTTCACACTCGGTTGCGAACCGATCCAGTGAGTGCTGAAGGTCGCAGACCGATGAAGCCATCAGAACCACATCATCTGCAAAAAGCAGTGGTGCAATCCTTAGTCCACCGAACTGCAGACCCCCCCCCCCCCCCACGACTACGCCTCGAAATCCGATCCATGTATATTACAAACAGGATTGGTGACAAAGCGCAGCCCTGGCGGAGGCCAACCCTCACCGGAAATGGGTCCGACTTACTGCCGAGGACACTAGTTCTACCAAGGCTTATTAGAGGTAAGAGTGGTAGGAGAGGAGTGGAGTTATCTTTGTATTTAGGCTGCAAGTCGACAAAGGTGATCAGATGCTAATAATGATCCGATTCATTTGATATTGATTGTCTGCCAATACCGAATCCTGATCCGATTATTCTATTTCCCAGATAATACAGCTGCACCGTGTACACTAGCTCTTTGTTTTTGCCATTGTAATTCACCATAAGCAATTGTTGACTGTAACGTCTAGACTCTATGCCAACCAACTGTAATTTGTAATGTATTATACTTTAACGGTTCTGGCAACCACAGCAGCCCAAATGTTAACGTAAATATTAAGTTTTCTTTTTACAATGTACTTATATCTGTACATTTCTTTTCAGTTTGCTTCAAGAAGTGGCTTCAACAGACAGAAGTGCAGGCCAGATTGGGAAAGGCTGGACGCTACACAACGGGAAACATTATAGACATGAACAAGGAAAAACAACAAACACTTTCTTTGTTGCCTTGTTCTTATCATACATAGTGTTACGGTTTTTGTTACCATTTAAATATTGAATTCTATGTATTACTTTTATTTTAAATCAAATGCACCGGTTTTAGATAATATATTTATTTTGATGTGTAGGTTGATTTGCAGGTTGGTTGTTATTTGTATAATTATTGTATTGTTACTGTGTATTTTATTATATTAACTAGCTATTTATTAAATTAAAATACTATTATGAACACTATACAATGTCTTTATTTTGTAGATACCAGAATACATGACACAGTGAATCTTTGTAATATATTTATGTTCTCTTGTTTAAATAATCATACCAGTATTTAATGTATGCTGGTCACCTGGAATCCTGGTAAGCTCCCAGCAGGGTATATTCAATACTATTATTAAACATAAGCTGGTGATAGATGGATAAACCAGCCATCCTGGCCAGCTGAAGTGTCCAAAACCCCTCGAAACCAGCCAACCATTCCAGCCTAATATATACTGGCTGGTCAATTTACAACAGCCTGACCAGCTATATGTATCTAAACTGGTTATTTCAGCAGTCATTATTATTTATTTACTATTTTTTGAGAATCTCTGAATTTTAGTCAAATGTATATACCAGTCTCTGTTCTGTTGCCTGAGCCAAGTTTGCCTGCTACATTACGATGTATTATTATTGATTTACTATTTATTGAGAATCTCTGAATTAAAGTCAAATGTATACCAGTCTGTGTTCTGTTGCCGCATCGGATCTCCGCCAAATGAGTCTTGTCTGTCACTCGATTCTGTCTCCAGAGTCCGACATCAGCCACAGAGGTAGTGTATTATTCAACAGGTGTTCTACTCGTGACGTGCGTGACGTCACTAACCGGCGAAAGCTGTTTTGTTCTGAGCGGTCGTGTAACATCGGAAGTGAGCATGGAAAGTTGTAATAAACCACGATTTATAAATACTGCGGGCATATTGTCATGAATGACATGATTTCCCATTAATAATAGTATATATATTATCGTAATAAGAACAGTATTGTCCTTCATTTCGTAAGCTCTTTAAGGTACTTTTATTTTAAAATTAAATTCTTGATTATCAGACATCTGCTGCCGACAAACGTATACTTTCAAATCACATATAGTTAGATTCAAAGGTTTTATTGTCATATGCACAAAGTTTACTGTGTAGAAATGGCTATGAAATTCTTCCGACCTGAGCTCCTCCAACAGAGCAGCATGTATACTAAAATACAAAATCTCACATTTTGCAGACAAAGTTAAAAGCACACAACGAAACAAGTAAACAAACACTGAAATATAGCGATAAAAAGGCAGCGCTGGAGAGGGGCAAAAGACACGGCAGCCATCATCCAGTATTAATGTAAAGTTAAAAACAGCACAACTCGTCTACTCCCTTTTTAATAAGGATAAGATCTAGTCCTTTACTCGTTGACTAGGCCATAATTACTTTTCTAATCATGGGTATCCTTACTTCAACCATCCAGGTGCTGCAGTTCCCTCCGTCCCTGTACAACTACATCACAGGAGAGCTGGGGAAGCAGGTGATCCTGGTGCTGAACAAAGCCGACCTGTGTCCTCCCCCGCTGGTCATCGCCTGGAAACACTACATGACCTCCCAGTTCCCCCACCTGCAGATCGTCTGCTTCACCTCCCACCCAGGAGAGGCCTACAGCACAGGTGAGGAGATAAGATAAGACTTCATTTTGTTTGGTATGTGTTCCGTTCGTGGTATGCACAACTTAATGTATAACAATTGTTTACAAAACATGTCTCTGTAAACACACCATTGACCGAAAAGGAGCAGGTAGAAGAAAATAATCTTATATTACCGCCCCTTTCTAAAAAAACTAAATAAATAGAAATAGATGGTCTGTCCTTCATACTTTCTTATTCACAGCCAATCATAACGGTATCGTAGGAAAATAAGAGAAACACAAAAACTTACTACAAAAAAGACTTAGTTCCCACTTAACAGTTAACGGAAATAAACAAAACGACACCAAAACATCACATGTACAAGCAAAAGTGCAACGAGATAAGATAGTACTCCCAATTTGGGAAATGTTTGTGTGGCAGCAGCATAAAAGACATGGCATTGTACAATACAAATTAAAAAGACCAAATATAAAGCTAGTTATTATATATACATACATACATACATACATACATACATACATGGCCGTGGGAAGTAGGGGTGCTGAGGGTGCTGCAGCACCACCTGATGGAGGACAGGGAATCTGCACGTCCACAAGATTAATTGGAAATATAATACAAGAATGTTCAGCCTTGATGTAACAACATTCATAATTAAGTAAATGTAGCGCCCTTTTCACCCCGGTTACATTTTCAATTTGCCCTGTACGATGGGCGCTGTAAGTGGTGAAAGTGGGGGGTGTTGGCTTATCAGGCGCCCGCAGCTGAGAGAGAGAGAAATAATGTGGAGGAGAGCCCTCTCCAGTCAGACTGAGAGGCTCAGTGAGGTAAAGGACTCTGAGGGTTCAGATAGTTCACTTTATTCCAAGTTATCTCAGTGGGTCTCAAACGGTTTGATCACAATTTATATGTAAACAAATATTTCCAAGGCACACCTTTTATAATTATTAGGATAAATAACAACAGGTTTGAAATCATTCCAATGTATGCTATAGGACAGTAAACCAAAAATATCGTTTTATCTTGGAGAGATTAAAAAATATGCATAAATGTTAAAGGTGGGGTAGGTAATTTTGGAGAAACCAGCTCGAGTGCGCTAGAATATGAAAATACACAGCCGGAACAAATCTGCCACTTCCTCACAGAGCCCCTCCCCCAACACACACGAACGCGCACATGACCAATGAGGGCACGAGATAAGTGTGTGCACAGATGGAAGGCTGACAGGCAGGTAGGCCATCCAGTTACTTTAGCCGGGCTGGCTCAGATGATTGGTCGTGCTTTTTACAGCGCCACGGCTTCCACTGATGACATTTTTGTGTATTTTTTGTCAAAGCACTTCAGATATTCATTGCTATCGGGATGTTCAGAGCATTCCATGGAATATAACAAGTGTATCTCGAGCCGGTTTCTGAAACTTACCTACCCCACCTTTAAGAGGTAAAATAAGATATAAATGAACAACAAAAATAAAATAAGTTACATTCATTTGTTATTGGCAATGGTAGATTGTTGGTTATGTTCACATACTTATTTGATTAATAAAATGCAAACCGATCTTTTTCATATGGGTGTTTAAAAGTTGTACCCCCTTAGATCAGGTCTCTAGTAGAGATGGGCGAGTCATGATTCATCCGGATCATTAACCCGGATCCTAGTAATGAGCCGGTCGTGACGAGTCTCCCTCTCGATTAACCCGAGTCCTTTGAGTCCTACACCTGATGTGACGTAACAATTAAAACTATAAATTGCGTCACTCTTTACTCTCTTTATAACGTGTACAATCACATTACAACGTTGTTGTATCCAGAGATCCAGCAGACTCGTCGCCATGCACGAATCAACAGCAAATTCAGCCCCTCCTCCGGCTCCCGCGAGAGTCCCGTGAGCCGTGAGTCGTTGGACTCGCGGGAGCCGTGAGTGAGCCGTGAGTCCGCAAATCTCTGAGTCTGCTGGGACTCGCGGGAGCCGTGGGACTCGCGGGAGCCGTGAGTGAGCCGTGAGTGAGCCGTGAGCCGTGAGTGAGTCTGCTGCGACTCGTCGAGGGAGCCGTGGGACTCGCGGGAGCCGTGCGAGCCGGAGGAGGGGCTGAGTCTGCTGTAGATTCGTGCATGGGGACGAGTCTGCTGGATCTCTGGATCTGCTGCCTGCTATATGTTACGGCTCTGAGTCCTCGTAGGCTACTGGTCTCTCTCGATCATTGACCTGGATTCACGGATCCCGCGATTTTTCCGGCTCTAAATTAAGTTTCAGTGTAGACTTCTAACAAAATGGTCATGTTGTGCAACAGTCTCCTCAGGAAATGCAGCTATTATTACAGGAGACTCTCCTGTAATAATAGCTGCATTTCCAATAAGGAATCGGATCTTACTTGGAAACTCGTTTATTTTGAACATGGCACACAAAAAGAAACAAATTATAGAACATTTCAAAACAGTTAGAATATATAAAATGTAATTATACAATTATTATTATTAAATGAAAACACAATTGTGCAAAATTAGCTTAAGTACAGGAACATATTAAAATAACTATATACATATAATGCAAAACACTTATTTTTTAAAAGGCACACACACACACATGTTTTATTAAAGCAAAAGACACTGTGTAGCGGAGGTTAATGTAACGTTAGTTTAATATGCTGGTTAAATGCAACAACTTTTCGGTTTCACCGGTAGGATTTCTACGGTCTTGGTCATGCTGACTCATATGACTCAAATGACTCAAATGACTCGTATGATCCGGATCTCTTCAATGATTGACTCAGAAGACTGATCCGGATTTGCCATCTCTAGTCTCTAGTAAGTGCACCAGATTGAAGCATTTTACTTTAAAATGTTACAACATATCTTTCCGGGGGGCATACCCACAGACCCCCCTAGAGGAGTTGACGTCCACCCCCCAATTAAAACACTGAATGCATTTGAAGCCTTTTTATATAAGCTGTCCACCATGTCCATACGTTTCTCTGTTTGTAGTGTATTGGTCTTTTGTAGAGGTTTTTCATTGCCAGCTCAAATCTTGCCTCGGGCAGCAAATTGGTCAGAACCGGCCCTGGTGTCATCCCCACAGCACCCCCCATTTGAAACATGTTCCCACGGCTATGTATACATAAGTATGTGAGGGATGGAATATTAAATATGAAACTTGTTAGGGAAATAATTGTCCTAGACTCCTAGATATGACGTGCAGGACCAACCCTGACGTCTGCCATCTCCTTTAAGGAGATAGGCTGCTTCAGCCATAATTTTATTGTTCCCATTCTGTGACCGGGCAACCCTAGGTCACAGATGGTCTGTTGTTGTGGGTGCACTGGGACACTTCCTTCTTTGTTGTTTGTGGGTATGAAATCTTCGAGGCCATAAGTGTCAGACGCAAGTAACTCGGTGTGCCCAACTGTTTAGGCTATCTTATCAAAATATGTTGATTGCTCTGTGAAACCAGTTAAATGGGCTAACGAGAGAGAGGCGCTCCAACATCGACGTGGCAACTCTCCCGTGCAGTCAGACCGTGACTGTGTGACTTGTGATGGGAATTCTCCGGGCGAAGCTCCAAATAAACCATCAGTGTTTGACATCAAAGCTCCTGCTCTTCCCGTGTCTCCTTCCTGAGTCGGTGACTCCCGCTGCATTGCTGCTACACAGAAGTTTCCCTTACAAAACTGAATGTATAAATGTACAGTGAGATGTTAAGTCCAAGAGAAGCTATGGAGGAGGGGGGAGGGGGAGGGGGAGAACATGGCGGGATAGAAAGAGGACTGAGGGACACACATGAAAAGATAACATCAGCGAGCTTTGTAATTTAAATAAACCTGCCACTCAGGGACTTTTAATTTGAGTGTAATGCCACCAGAATAACCCGACCGGCTCTGGTTGCGATTAAAATAACAGTCTGTCTGCCCGTCTGTCTGCTGATCTGTAGTGCTCCAGAAGAAGCGGATGAGGAAGAAGGCTGACTGGAGTCACGCTGGAGGACCTTTAGATATCCTGAAGGCCTGCCAGGAGATCACAGCGGGGAAAGGTGGGTGTCTGTCCTGCATAAAAGGGATAGTTTGTATTGAAGTATATGTATGAGGTACTTATTCATTATCCATCGTTGTGTGTTTAGTAGCCCTCCACACACACATACAGTACATTAACCCCTCCTAGCACTATGAGCAGCTATTTTACAGCGTGCAAAAATATACTTCTAACTATTTACTACTGCTATAAATGGCTGTTACTTTATGACTTTTTCATATGTTCACTTACTAGGCTGCTACCTATCTTCACCCATGTCTAATTATTAGATTTGTATTTAATTAACGTGTGCTTGCCTCTGTATTTAACATGCTAATCTCTTTCAGTTTGTCTTAATTATTATTAATAATAATAATAATAATGGATGAAATTTGTATAGCGCCTTTCAAGGGACCCAAGGCCGCTTTACATGGTGAACAAACACACAAACAAACAAACAAACAAAAAGGGCAAATAATAAAGTAAAACATTTAATAAATAGCAGTAGGAGTGGAAGCAGGGGGACTGTGATGGGTTAGGGGTCAAAGGCCATGGTGAACAGGTGAGTTTTTAATGATGACTTTGCACTGTCCCCGCTGTGGGACAAATAAACGGTTTCAGATGTTCCATAGTATTACCTACATTACAGAACATGGCAGCAAAGAGGTGTATGGGCACTGGAACAGGGGCAGCAGCATCATTTATTTTAGCTACATAAAAAAAATCAATACTAGTTTAAGCGAACGCTATATTTAGAATATTTTCAGCACTTTATCATGCAGTCAGAGCGCCCTTTACGACGAGGAACAGAAGCGGTTATCTGTGCCCTCTTCAAAGGCTCTGAGTCTGGCTTTAAAGAGAGCACAGATAACGGCTTCAGTTCCTGTCAGAGAAGGTCTGACTGCAAGGTGAATATATTCTAAATATAGCGAACACATTAGGGTGGTTCTTCGTGAGAGGTACATTTTTTTAATTCATTTAACTTAAGCTCCAACCGGAATTCGTTATACTAGTCAAGAAAACTCTCCTGGTGAATTTTATTCAAATTCCAACAACATTTACCCCTCCCTCATCAACCTTGAAGTTTAGCCTCACGTAGGGTGGTCCTTAAAATTGAAAGTCGGAAAGGTTAAGGGCGCTTTTCCACTGCAGGGCCTCGCACGGCTTAGTACGGTATAGTTAGGCCTTGGTAGGGCAGGCTCACTTTATGCTGCGTTTCCATTACAGTTTAGTTTTTCATAGTCTTATATTTCAACAGTTTTACGACAAACTGTGACTTTTTTGACATGGAAATTATTGTTTAAGATTGACAAACATCATATGTGTAATTCATGGCACAATTCAAACGGGATCGAAAGATTTTCCGAAATAAGGTCCCATGGACCGGAAGTAGATGGGCGTGACTTCGCCACTCTATGCGAACCACAAAACCAACATCAGCCGTTAGCTGTTAGCACTCAGAGCTCACAGTTCCTCATATTCTTTCACACACACATACGGGTATTGGGCCGAGGGCGACACCGTACTTCCGGTATCTGCCGTTTTACGCGAGGTGCAAGCAGGCCGATGGTTTAGCCGTACACCGTCTAGGTGTTGCTAAGCTTCCTGTACTGAATATCATAGTCTATTGCCTTAATCAATATCTAGTCAACTCTAAAATACCACATATGGTATGGCATGATAATATTATTGTGACAAGTGGGGTATTCACCTGGTGTTTCCAGAAATTAGATGTAGATGCAGCCAAAATCGACGAAGGCCACTTTCGAGGGTCGTTTTTCCATACATCTGCAGGCCGTCTGTAAGGGCGATCCGACAACCCACACAGCTCTAGTTTACGCTGGTAACGACCTCGAGCACACCCCTCAAGTCCAGAGATGTAATCCGAAGACATGCAGCGATTTCTTCGTTCGTTAATTCAGAAAAAAAACCTAGTGCGCTCTGCCTGGCTACGTTAGCTAGCTGTTTATATTAGCACCTCCAGGATATTTGCACCTCCAGGAAAATGGCGTATTTATATATATATATATTAGGGATGCCAGCGATTATTCGAATATTCGCTACAGTCTCCATAATCGAATATTATTTTTAAAAATCGATTTTATTTATATATATATATGTTTTTTTATGTTTTTTTTTTTTTTCTGGCTTAGTTTCAACCAAAATATATATATGCTAATAATAGTAATAGTATTAATAATTGTAAATGGCCATTGGTCACACCACCAGTTTGTTTTACTGTAAACTTGGAGGAAGCCTGCGTGCAGAGCAGACTGCTGCTGCAGCACGCTACACACCGACCCCGCCCGCTCCCCCCCTCTCCCTCACACGTGCGACTAAAGATGAACAAAGCGGCAGGTAAAAAGAGTTCCTCGTGGAACTACTTCGAACTTACAAGTCCAAAGGAAGTTAAATGCAAGCTCTGTGAAAAGACGTTGGTCTATCACAGCTCAACCTCAACAATGCGTTCGCATTTGAGTGCGAAGCACGCCAAAGAGGTTACAGAGAAAGACGCAGCACAGCCGGCCATTACCAACTTCACTTCAAGGCCACGTCGTTGTGATGACATGCTTGTTTGTTGTTTGTGCTGTTAAACATGTTACAGTACACAGGCAGTCTGTGGTTTGCTTGCACTTGTTTAACTTTTGTCTAGTTTCCCCCACAATGCAACACGCGGCATATATATATTATATATATATATTATTATTATTCGACCCCCTCTCCCGTGGGGGGGGGGGTCGGTCGAATAATCGATTTTGATCATGGTCAGTTTCTGGCAACCCTAATATATATATATGCCGCGTGTTGCATTGTGGGGAGCTCGTGACGTCACTGTGTGTGAAAGAATCTGTTCAGAAACTAGACAAAAGTTAAACAAGTTCAAACCACAGACTGCCTGTGTCATGGAGAATACAGTCGCTGGTTTATTTATGTCTGGAGGCCGTTGTTGTGAGTGTGGACGGTCGGAGCAGATACTGCGTTAGCTTAGCCGATCTCCATTCAGAAAACATGCATTTTAAAAGGTGTTTCTCTGCCGTCTGTCTGCAGACTTGTCAAAGCATTAATTCATGGTTTTTACTAACCGGTATCAGTTTGTTGTTACTTCGGCATCATTTTGAAACCTGTATTACAATTAAATCACGGTCAAATATGTTAATGTTGTTGTAGTTGCCAGCGATTCTCTCACTAGTTTAGCATCAGTCCGGTTGTTTGCCCAGAAAGAACCTGGATTTTGGAGAGCCAGAAAAACTGTGAAAAAAAACCCGTTAACCGGAACTACCCCTAGTGGAAACGCAACAAAAAACGGGCCGGGTTTGGCACGGCACGCTTAAACCGTGCTGCAGTGGAAATGCGCCATAAGCTCCAACCCCCAGAATTCATTCTATTAGTCAAGAAAACTCTTCTGGGTGTTGGAGCTTTGACTTTCCGACTTTCAATTTGAAGGACCACCCTAGAACACATGCACCAGTATTGTTCTTTTAAGGTGGCTGAACTATGTGTTGATGCTGCCCCTGTCCACAGAAATACATTGATTTTCTTTTGTGCTGATTATTTGTTTTTTTAAGCTGGGGACATGAACATGTACCAAAGTAATAAAAAAAATCCAAACTTCGATTCAATTCAAAGATGTTATTGTCATATGCATAATTAGGTACAGTGTAGAAATGGCAATGAAATTATTCTGACCTGAGCTCCTCCAACAATGCAACATATATAATAAAAATATAAACATTAAAAAATAGTGCAAGAAGTCTATATACATGTCAATAGAATATGATATGTACAAGAACAGAATATGACATTTAAATAATGTACGTTAAGACACAATTAAATACGGTTTATTCCGGTGATAACTATTTATGTAAATCTTCTAATCTTGTATACTCAAAAAAAAAAGTCATTTGTCCACTCTGGTTTCAAGGTTCAAGGCTTTTATTGTCATGTGTGTATAGCTACAGTGTAATTATGACCGTGAAATGCTTAGGTCACAGGCTCCTCCAACAGTGCAACACAATAAAACAGATAAAATAGTACAGGTAAATCAAATAAAATAGAATATAATAGAAACAGTGCAGAATAGTCTATATCAGCGGTTTTGAAAGTGTGAGGCGTGCCTCCCTGGGGGGCGCCAGAGAGCTTCAGGGGAGGCGCAGCGTGAGATGAGTAAAGTGTCACTTGCACCCCCCCCCCCCCCCCCCCCCCCCCCCCGTTGACAGTTCACTAGCGTGCTCTACTAATTTGTGTGGGCTGGGTGAGATTCCAGGGCTGATTTATACTCCCAGTCCGCCCCTGCCTCTCCACCTACCTGTGGGAGTGCGGGTTTTCCACATTGACTTTGATCAAAAGCAAGTAGCGGTCAAGGCTGCAGCCAGAGGATGATCTGCGTTTATTCCTGTCATCCCGCATCATCCGCCTGTGCGCATCAAAGACGCAGACTCATTGTTCCCACTAAAGTAGGGGTGAGTTTAAGGAGGAGGCAAAGTTCAGTGTGTTGCCGGGAGCATATAAGGATTTATCCACGATGTTGAAAATGTTTAAAAAAAGAAGTTTAAAACATAAAGATAAAAAGGTTTAAAAAAGTTATTATTTAATGTTCTAAGGAGGTGACGCTACTCAGCCAATGAAATCGGTGCTGTCAGTGAGTCAGCACGATAGATCCAAACACAGAGACGAGACAAGAAGAGAGAAACAGTCGGAGTCATTTCAAATGGCGTGCTCAAAAAAGAGAAAGGTAGACGGAGCATTTAATGACATTTTCTCTCACTGGACCGCTTTGAAATGCAATTGAAGGCCCCTGCATGGCAATAATAATGGGGAGGGGGGGGGGTGTGGCTGTTCTTATGTTCTCTGGGGGGAAGGCTCACCTTCCCACACTTTGAAAACCCCTGGTCTATACAGTAATTGGAATATTGGTATATATATATGTTTGTCTACCCTCCCTCATACTGTGAAGCGTCTTTGAGTTGTGAAAAGCGCTATATAAATAAAATGCATTATTATTATTATTATTATTATTATTATATAAGTTGCAAACGGATGTTATGGATGTTCTTCCAAAAGTTCAGGTGTTTAGCAGTCTTATGGCCAGTGGGATGAAACTGTCCCTCACTCTGAACTTGACTCATTGCATATTTACATTTGTGTTGACCTTTGACCTCTTGTTTCCAAAGTTGACCTCTCCAGCTGGGAGCAGAAGATCAGGCGAGATGCCGGCGCCGAGCAGATGGACGGAGAGCGGCTCGATGACGGATTAGAGACGGTGTTGGTGGAGCATCAAACTGACATCGCCATGGAGATGAACAGCCCGTCACAGGAGCTGTACAAAGACGGCGTTCTCACGATAGGCTGCATAGGTACACTGAAAAGTATAACTATGCAGACAGATCCAATCAGAGTTTCTTGGTGCCAAAAGATGGGGCCATGCAACGTGACATCCTATTGGAGAAACTCCTAGTGTGTGTATTGTATCTTTGTATTTTTACCACTTTATTTTCTTATTATTTCACTACCCCATCAGAGACACTTCCTCCCTCACCACATTCAAAAAAGCACTCAAAACTCACATTATTTGTGGATAGGTCTTTTGCATTGCCTAATTCCCATGCTTCTGTAACAAAACAATTTCCTTATATGGGATTTATAAAGTATATCTAATCTAACATTTTAAATGAGATTAGCAACGAAAAGCAGTTTCCAAGAAAGTTCTCAACTTGCATTTTTTTTTTAGAGCTTACCAGTTGTTGTTTTTCTTACCTTGTCAAACAAAACAAAACACTGTTTGTTAGAGCCAGTATTTTTGTTTTAAAAGAAAGGCCACCTAAATGTGCCGTCTGTAGTCAACACACTATAAAAGACTACAATTCCCACGGCGCCTGCTCTAAAGTGACAGATGGGCGACCTGCTAGAAAGACGCCGTCGAGACACAGTTTTGAACCGTCCAGTCACCCTTTAAGTTATGAAGCTATATAAGCCTTATCAAGAAAGAAAGCATACCTAAGTTGTTTTTATTTTATTTGAGTTTTGAACAAACACATCGCATAACATCATCTAACCATCGGAGGCCAAGCAACTCTTCAACTGTAAGTAATGTAAAGAAAACGAGTTAGAAATGTCTGTTTAAGGCGTCTGGTGGCTTGAAAGAAATGCAAGCAAGGAAGGAAGCCACGACACAGTTCTCTTCAATCCACCGCACAACTCAAAGCTAGCATCAGCAAACCAAAGTAAGGAAGTCCTTTCTAGATTATAAATCTTAAACCCATTTCCCCCCCCCCCCTCACAGGCTTTCCGAATGTTGGCAAGTCGTCGGTTATTAACAGCCTGGTGGCAAGGAAGGTGGTGAGCGTGTCCCGGACCCCAGGCCACACCAAATACTTCCAGACGTACTACCTCACCCCCACAGTGAAGCTCTGCGACTGTCCCGGACTGGTTTTCCCCTCCATTGTGGATAAACAGTTGCAGGTACAACCTCACTATTGTGTATTTGAAACCAAATGATAGATTGATGGATAGGTAGGTAGGTAGGTGGATGGATGGGTAGGTGGGTACTTTCTTGATCCCAATTTGGGAAATGTTTGCGTTGCAGCAGCATTAAAAACAAGGCAATGTACATAAGAGAAATTAAGTAGGGCTGTCAAAACGATTACATTTTTAATCAGATTAATCACAGCTTAAAACTTAATTAATCACCATTCGAACTATGTCCAAAATATGCCATTACTTTATGTATATTGTTGTGGGAATGGAAAGATAAATGAAAGAAGGCGGATATATCCATTTAACATACAGTAGCCTATGTATGTTAATATATGTATGTATATATAACATTGTTCTGTGTGTCAAAATGAAAGACAGCCCACACAGCTATCAATCTTCAAACCGTGGGGTCTTATTTCATTACGTGTTGATTTCTATCAACACGGAATGTTGTATCGATGTATTGGGACTTCCTGCAACAACACCACGCCGTTATCTTGATTCTGATTGGCCAGAAGACATTATGAAAGTTGTTCTATTGAGAAGACGATCACTACGTGACAAAAGTTTTCAAAACCGTTTCTAGTCTTCGGCATTTCCAGACAAGTGGCTTCTGAAATCAATCTTACTAACTGCTGTCTGTGCAATTTACTCCGGGCGAGTTGGCGGACTTTTATTTTACTTTAACATCATTTTTCATGGTGGGGCCAAGCCATTTCTTGGTATGGCTGTAGCCTACCCCAGCCATACCCTGACGCCGCCACTGGTGGGATGTATGGGGCGGACCATTCTGCGCATGCGTTAAATATTTGAATGCAATTAATAAATAAAAAAAATTACCGCCGTTAACGCGATAATTTTGACAGCATTAAAATTAAGACACAAGAAATAAACAGTCCAAAAATATTTATGAAATAGAAATAAAATGGCGTTAAAAAGTAGGGGCAGGGCAGGATCGTAAAATTTCCGTCAAAATCCATTATTACCCGTCGGTCGGCCTGTACACAACTCTGCCCGGGGGGGGGGGGGGGGGGTGGAGAGAGCACGCTCGTGAACTGTCAACAGGGGACTGTTAGCGCCGTGTTATGCATGTCCACTGCACCTCGCGGGAGCGCGCACAGCGTAAAGCAAATACTCACAGACATTTCAACGATCCGTTCGGCAAAGAAACGTTTGGAAACGGTATCATTTCCTTTTGGGCGGGCGTGCAGAACACGGCAGAACACCGGAGCCTCGCTGCAGGGAAACTGGCACTGTTCTGAGTTTGTTCTAATCCGTCAAAATGAAGGACAGCTTTCAGATATAACGCGACCTCTGAGTGGGAGTTTACTTTAAAGTTTTGGGCTTCAAAGAAACGTAATCCTGTTAAAGAGCACACTCACCTCTGGGAAAATGTATTATTGATTTCATACATTTCTTGTTATCTTTCAAATGCTCACTTCTTTTTGAAACTATCTTGATGGCAGTTTCAAGAGTTTTGGAGCACTTTGATTCGTCTTATTGATCTTTCTCCTTCTTGTTTATTCTCTGTAGATTCTGGCGGGCATCTACCCAGTGTCCCAGCTGCAGGAGCCCTACAGCTCGGTGGGTTATCTGTGTGAAAGGACTCCCACCTACTCGGTGCTGAAGCTCAAACATCCCAGTCTGGTGGACAGCAAACCCCACCTTGGAATCCAGGGGTCCGAGGACATGAACTGGACCGCCTGGGATGTGTGTGAGGGTAAGTCGTGTCGTATTTGTTGACGTTTCTAAGAGATTGTGACTCATATGTGCACAGCGACACGCCTCCTCACCACTGCCTCAATCATTACAAATATTGAGAGGCATTATCAAAACAAGAGCAGAATCATTATTACCATTTACACCTAAAAAAGACTTCCTTTAATTAGGGCGAGTCACTGTCGGTGGGACTCGGGTACCTCTTGGCAAAAACACTCTGGGTGTTTCTCAATCGCGAGTACGCTTGCTTGGTAGCACATGTCTTCCGAGGCAAGAATATTTCCTGGCATTCGGAAAACGAAGAGTGGAACAGGCGAGCAGGTGTGCGTCATATGAGAGGCCCCGCCTTACATTTTCCGCCACAGATTTGGGGAAATTGGTCCGTGCGCAAAGCATTGTGGGGATTTTAAGACTGCGGAGTCTACACATGTGCAGCCCCGAAATTTCTCCAAACGAAGTACGCCGGACTCGGTAGAATTCCAAGTATGCTGAACATTGGAACAGTCCTTCGGCGGCACTCGATGACATAGTATGCTTGAAATAGTGGCTCTGGAGCAGCCTTCCTAGACATTGAGAAACACCCACTGTTTGCTATTTAGGATACAAAATGGTGGAACAAGCTCCCTCTTGATATCAGGACGGCAGAACGTAGAACATATCTATATGTTCTGTACGTACCACTTAGAAAGGTTTGGCATTACATTAGTCAAAGTCAACTTTATTGTCAATCTTTCAGTTTGTGTGTACAGACAGACGGATCGAAAAACCGTTTCCCACAATCCCGAATACATAAATACAAATATATATATAAAAAATATTTATAAAAAAATATATATATACAATCAACAGACACATTAAGACATAAATAAAAGCACAACAATCTGCAATGTTATGAATATCCAGATGTTTTTTTACTGTCACTAATCCCTATCATGTGTCCCCCTTCCATCTGCTTTTGTATTTCCCAGCGTGGGCAGAGAGGAGAGGCTATAAAACGGCCAAAGCTGCTCGCCTGGATGTTTATCGAGCAGCAAACAGCCTCCTGCGGTTAGCCATCGACGGCAGGTTGTGTCTCTGCCTGAGGCCTCCGGGCTACAGCTGCCTGAGGGGTAAACATACAAAAGCTCTCGCATGACTCATCTTTTCAGCTTCGTTTGGAAAAATATCCCTCGTCCCCGGCTCGAGCTTCAATATCAGGATCCATGTATTTGTGATCCTCTCCAGAATGGAAGTAGTCAACACATACAGAGCATCAACTAGTTCCTGAACAGTGTCCTTCACATACAAGAGTCATACATCCTGCCATGTACGAAATACTGAGTTTTTCTCTCAAAATATTGCCTTTTTTCTGAAAATCTGAAAATTCTGACTTTTTCTCAATTTTTTTTTGACTTTTTCCTCAAAATCCGGACTTTTTCTCCAAATCCTGACTTTTTCTCAAAATCTCAAATTCTGAAGTTTCCTCAAAATCAAAAAAAAACTGACTTTTCCTCAAAATTCTGACTTTCTTTCAAAATTCTGACTTTGTTTCAAAATTCTGACTTTTTCTCAAAATTCTGACTTTTCTGAATACTTAAAAATGTTAATAATCCCTCGTCACCGGCTTGAGCTTCAACATCAGGATCCATGTATCTGTGATCCTCTCCAGAATGGAAGGAGTCATCACATACAGAGCATCAGCAGTTCCTGAGCAGTGTCCTTCACATGCTGATATCCAAGAGAGGGAGTCACACAGTCACAAGATGGAGGAGTAGAAAGCAGTCTTCACAGTTTAGTTCAGATTAGCTCCACGTCAGAAATGAGCATGCTTGTCATATGTCTATCTCCATAGAGGCTGAAGCATCATGTTCATCACATAGCTATCATGTGCCTCAAACAGTCCTGATGCTCTTCTCGGTAATCAAGCATCCTGTCATGTACTCGGCTACAGTTGGGATACCTTTGTTATCATGGGGACTCTATTCGGTATAGTGTGTTTGGAAGGTGAAAACAGCAGGTGGGTGGAATTAATATGTTGGTCATTTGTGGTCCACAGAGCACTGGGAGAGCCACCCAGACCTGCCGGAGATCATCGCTCTGCAGGGGAGGACCACCACGAAGGAGGAGGGAATGGGCGAGAGAGATGACGAAGAGGACGGAGAGTCCAGCACGGAGCCGGAGGACGAGAGGGACCGGGACGCCGATGACGATGAGGACGGGGATGATGAAGACGAGGGGTTTGCACATCCAAAACCCAAGGAAGAAAAGCCATCTGGCTTCACGGTCAACATGTTCAATGTCCTGCGGGAAAATGAGTGCGAGTGATGAGCAAAAAGACAGAAGTGGTTCCTTTTCCCCGTTGTGTATTTTTCCCTCCTCCGAAATCTGCATTCCCCTCTTTTTTATTTTGCAGCTCCGCTCCTCATGGCATCCTTCTCTGTACGATAACATGATCTAATCTGATGAGTTCCTTCCTGTAATACACAGAGCATATTCATGTGTTCATGCTGTGCCTCTGCTTCTTCATCCACAAACACACACATGTTCCTTCGTGTTGCTTCTAGGGTTTGGTTTGATATTTCCTTTTGTCTCTTGCATGTAGTTCTCAGAAGCCTAAATGAACAAAGTCATTTCCCCTCAGTCTGGAATAATCAATCAAACTGGTTTTCAATCTCCTCATCGATAAGTGACTTTGCAGCTGAGATGCCAAAGTTCAGCAAAAGGATGATAAAACAAAATGTCCATATGAGGTCATTCACTGGAGCAGCTGGAGATTTAAGAGCTCGACTGTAAATCTCCTTTATGGACCGTAGTTCGTCAAAGCGTTGGTTAAAGGGCGTCGGGGAGATATGGGGCCATAAAAGTGGAATGACTAAAACCAACATTTTACATACAGTTACCAGAGTGATGGTTCCGTTAGAAGTTTATTTTTCTGAACTAGGGTTAGAAAATGCTGAATCTGCGAGTGATATTTTATTTGGTGTGGTTTCACACAGTCAGCAGGAAACAGACAATGTTTTGGGGTTGGGGGGGGGGGGGGGGGTGTTTCAGGAATTTAGCTTGTAGTGTTTTAACTACTACAAACATTATCCTTAGATGGAGATCTACAGAGTTAAGTGTGGGATTTTGTCTACACTTCTTCAGCAAGTTAATTTAATTATAGCAGTACAGTGGGTCGGATCCAACGGAGAGAAGCTCAGCAGTCTGTCACAGGAACCGGTCGACACGCAAATATTCACGTACTTTCTGAGAGTCAGGCGAGAAGAAGAATGCCTCTCTTGTATCTTGAGTTTGAGACGCGTTGGGTTGAATGATTGGGAAAAAAATATGTAATTGTTTTTATTTGGACTGATTTTGCGATTTCTATATGATTCCCGACATTGGAGAGGATGATACTTTTTACATCTGTATTGTCATTTAATTGAAAAAAAAATGGTCATGGGGGTTATTTGAATGAACAAAAAAATTGTTTGGGGACATTTTTGGCGATTTAACAAATATCTTTCCAGTCCATTTTGTGGTTTTGATCACATTTTGATTAATTATTCACCCCTACAAAATAAAATCCCTACTAATGTCTTAATTATCTTGTTTTTTTAAGCCGTACATAAACCAAAGTGAAATGTGGTTTAGGACCCCAGGAAGTAACATCCCCTATGGCCAAGAAACACGAATGTTGTGGTGTTTCTTTGTATGGATTAAACAAACAAGACATGCGTTAATAAGTCTGTTTTGTTGCTTACATATTGACCGTGCTGATGTAAGAGTTGTATGGATCTTCTCACCTAACTCTACGAAAGCAGAAACAAAGCAGAAAGCCAGTCCGACCATCTTAGCTTCCACCTGTCCGTCATTGTAAATATCACACACTCCATCTGTTTTATGAACTATAACTATGACGCCGTGATCAATTTCAAAGTCCGATCTTTTAAAGCTGCTGCAGACAATTCTCAATGTCCATCAACGCCATGTTTTCATCTTGTTTCCCTTGAAACCGTTTTGTTTTCGTCTTTGTCTCTTACTCCCGTGTGATAACCCCGCTACAATCCTGAGTGCTGTATGATATCGTGCTGTGGTTCCTCTCCATGCTTTCACTGAGGGGGCTCTTCAGCGCCGTGCTGTGTTACTGTGTAATGCATCACACTGCAGCAGTCATTCTGCCTTTGGTACAATGTCAAGCAGATACTCCGCACTACCACGCTGATCCAGAAAGACAGCAGACTGTTTTTGGTGATGTGAATTCGTTTTTTTGTTGAAACATTAAAACTGAAAGAGTCTAGAGAGTAGTGTGAAGGCTTGAGGTGATTTCAGGCTGTTTGCTGCATTCCTCATTTCATTCCTGATGACTGGACTGCTTTCTGCAATAAATGAAGTATTCCTCTACGCCCTCGTGTCTGAGTGTCTTTGTCTTTGATTTGAAGACATCTTTTAAGATATTTTCTCATGAATTTTGTCAGATAATGCAGGTAGATCTTTAAATATGTTAGCGAAATATCTTTTAATGACAAACCCTTTCTTACTTTATTGAGTTATTTAAAAAAAAAACGACGCTCAATATAACAACTCAAAAGTGGGAGAAGTAGTCAGATCTTGTACTTAATAAAAGTAGAAGTACTCGGATCTTGTACTTGAGTAAAAGTAGAAGTACTCAGATCTTGTAGTAAAAGTAGAAGCACCAGAGTGTAGGAATACTCTGTTACAAGTACAAGTCCTGCATTCAAAATGTTACTCAAGTAAAAGTAGAAAAGTATTATCATCCAAATATAGTTAAAGTAGCAACAGTAAAAGTAGTCGTTGTGCAGACTGGTCCATTTCAGAATAATATATCTGATATGTTTTATAATGATAGATCATGAAAGTGTTCTCAAAGCTGGTAAAGGTGCAGCTGGTTTGAATGACTTTGTATTCTGCAGGGTAGCTGGTGGATTTACTCCAGGTGGAACTAAAGTCTGATTTAAGAGCTGATTATATTTCACATCATTCATCCAAATCTGCAAAGTAACTAAAGGTATTAAATATGTAGTGGAGTAAAAGTACACGATTAAACCTCTGAAATGTGAGAAGAAGTTCAAAATAGCAAACAAAAATACTCAAGTAAAGTACAAGTATCTCAAAATTGTATTGTGTAATCTGTATTTAGTTACTTCCCACCTCTGATCAAATGTGAACAATTGAACTGGCAACATATGACATTGTCGACGTTCCCTGTAAATGTTTTGACTAAATGTGAGCGATTGTGATCAAAGTGCACGGCTTGTTTTGAGGACCTTTGTCAGACTGACTCACTGCAGTTTTCCTGAATGCCGATCAGACAGTAATGAATGTATTCTCATAGAGATGTTCGTGCTGTCTTGTAATTAGTAAAGAGACTCCCTTTCTCTAAAGACAGATAATTACTGCGATGAGATCCGCTGATAATACGGCAACATACTGAGACCTTATTAAAGTCTTTTTTTCTTCCTTTTTTCGTGGTACATTTCCAGTTGGGTGATATTTTAACCAGTTAGCTACATTAAAATGTACCCACACAAAATCATCATAACTTATTTAATTAGAAAGCTTACATGTTCATTATTATACTCATTTTCAACATAATATTTTAGCTCTCATACAAACATGTCTCTGAAGTGTTGGCTCGAACAACAGATCATAGCATGCCATATTGCCGTATTAATGAAGTATATGAACTGAGTACTTCATCCACTACTGGCCAGTGTGCATCATGTTGAAAATGGTTATTTCAAATGATGTTTTATAAGACGAGTAAACAGGAGAAAAAGATGCTGCAGTGGGACAAAAACGAGATTGCTTTAATTAAAAACTTTTGTTTATCAAAGCACTTACAATTTCCATTTGATGGATTAGCAAATGGAAATTGGGGATTAGAGGAAGAAATGTGCTCAAACACAGAACTGCTTTTATAATATACTCCCTGAAACATATGGAATAAATTATCACCTCTTCCAACTAATAGAAGGATTTCCATCGTCATGTGTTAAAAATGTGAAACATACCCCTGTGATTTACGTCTCGTGTGAGAAGTCTGCATATAAAGCCGCTATACGGGATGATGTTTTGACAGCGTCTGTCAAGTTCTTCACACTCCTGACGCCTCTCCAATCCTCCTGTCAGAGTCAATCTGGCTGCAGCTATTATCCAATTATGTTTATCGTGACCCAATGGGCACCGTGCATGAGCGAGTGGGATGATAATCACCACTGAGGATTGCCACAATCATTATTGACTGGATGGAAGTGGTTGGAAATCCCCCGCTTTATCTCGCATCATTTGGATTCAATGCCAACTTGTATACTCCCGGATGCGTTTTGCTGACTAGATAAACTCCGAGGGGGGAAGAGAGGAATCATCTGGAATGATTTCCCTTTTTGTTTTGCAGCCGGAGCCATGAGCTGCTTAATTTCCCCAGCTAGAGCTCGAACTATATGTTGTTGCCCTCAAACCTGCATGGCAGTCATTACAGCTAGACAAAGACCCCAGATTTAATAGAGCACGACACCATACATCTCAGAAGTGTTAATTAAAATCTGCTGTGTTAAATGTATGAACTGCCAGCAGTGGTCACGCCTAACATGCCCATGTGGTTCCAATGTTTTATTTCCATTCTTGGGAAAGCTTTCACATGACGTAGTGTTGTTGTGGGGTCTCTGACCTCCCCCCCACACACTCTTATTTGCCCTGCTTTTGCTCCGTATTTGACCCCGGCTAACATTTGGGCGAGACCAAAGTGTAAGGAATTGGCTTTATAAGAGAGTTTGAGCATAAGCAGAGCAGACGAAATCATTACTCTGCTTTATTAGGGTCCCCTGGCGCTTCACACACACACACACACACACACACACACACACACACACACACACACACACACACACACACACACACACCACACACACACACACACACACACACACACACACACACACACACACACACACACACACACACACACACACACACACACACACACACACCTGCAGGTGACGTATGGGAGTGTGTGGGAATTTGTAGAAAACATCATTGTCAAGAGCAATAACAGCCTCTGGTGTGTTGGTGTTTCCTTTAAAGAGAAAAACTACAATGAAACGTCCCAGCTGGCTTTACAAAAACAACCAGACTGCAGAAAGTCTCATTATAATACGTTACAGTTCCACTCTTCAGCTGGCAGCTACACCTCTGTGGTCACTAGAGGGCTATCAAAGCCAGCCTGGGCTCTCTGTGCTGCAGTTAATAGTCAGGTGCACCCAGCTGATTGAGTTATTAAAATGAATGTGCAGTACGTGTTACCTGATAGCACCTTCCTTTTTATCACCATCAGTAAAGGTGGGTCACAGATTATCCAGAGGGTCAGCAGAGGATGAAGTATTCAAATGTTTTACTCCAGGAAAAGTAATAGCAGGGTAATCAGATACATCTAGGGCTCGTTTGTTGCTAAGATGTCCCCTGTGACTTATTGCATATTTCATTATTGGATTGTTAGCATTACTGTAACGATGCATACGCAGCATTTTAGTGTTGCAGCTGGACGAGGTGGAGCTCATTGCGTTATGTACAGGAGGCGTGTGGCGCAGTGGGTTGTGCGTTGTCATTCGGATCAGGTTCAAACCCCACTGCTGTCAGCATGTCGGTGTGTCCCTGAGACCCCAAATTGCTCTTGTGGTGATTGTCCACAGTATTGAGTATGTAAGTCGCTTTGGATAAAAGCGTCTAACAAGTAACATGTAATGTAATGTTATGTACAGGCAGGTCCTGTGGTTCCCATCGAGGGGTTGAAACGCTCCAAAGAGTCACAATATACATTTAGAGACGTTCAGAGTTAAATCGCCCTTTTTGTGGAACTGCTGACAGATTATAGACATTTTAAGGGCTGCAACTAACAATTATTTGATATATTAATTAATCGTTTGGTCTATTAATTATCATAAATAGTGTGATGACCTTCTTATATCTGTAAATCCAAGGGAACGTTTTTAAATATCCTATGTTGTTAGTCCAAAATCCAAAGATATAAGGTTTAATGTAAATTAAAAAAAAGAGAAAATACATGTTTTCAATAATGTCAATGAATTGATTAATTGTTGCAGCAGCAGTAACATGGTTGGTTTAACATGGTTGGTTTATTCTTTAATAATACATTATATTGTATTTATTGGATTAAGAAGTACAACATCTCCCTCTGAAATGTAGTGGGGCAGAAGTTTGAAGTGTCAAAAATACCCTAAACGTGTAGTTATGTGGTAGTGGTCTCTGTGTTTGAGTTACGATACCCGGTCAGTTTCCACCACTGATCAGGCCTTCTGTCGCTTTGACAGATGACGGATCAGTTTTCAATTTTGACCACACACACACACACACACACACACACACACACACACACACACACACACACACACACACACACACACACACACACACACACACACACACACACACACACACACACACACACACACACACACACACACACACACACACACAGATTTACAACTTGGGCAGTTGCCTTTCCTGCCTCCTCGGCTTCTTCTCATGTTGATCACCTGCAACCGTGGAAACGAAATACATTTCCTCAAGTGCAAAACATTAGTACTTTTACTTGACTTGTAATTCCTTTATTTTCTATATATTTCAGTCTGAAATACATATATTTTATTCCTTATATGTATCTTATCTTTATACTTAACATGTTACTTCTCAGATTAAGATTGCACCTAAGGTGTCACGAGTTTATAAAAGAAGACAAATTGTAAAAGATTAAACTGTCTCTCAAAGTCATTTGGCTTCCTTCAACAACAAATAAATCTGGTTGGGAAATATTAATATGTCGCCTAAATACGTAGTGAGGTAAAATGATCCATCATTTTCATGATATAAAAAGATTGCAGAAAAGTCCAAATCATTTCTTGGGCCCACCACCTACGGGAAACAGCGATGGGGTCGGGTGCGCTGCCAGAAGGGTGGCAGTGAAAGCGGAGGGTCTCCACGGACCAGACCCGGGCGTCAGAAGCTGGCTTTGGGGACGTGGAACGTCACCTCTCTGGGGGGGAAGGAGCCGGAGCTTGTGCGGGAGGTGGAGCGGTACCAGTTGGATCTGGTTGGGCTCACCTCTACGCACAGCGTCGGCTCTGGAACCTTACTTCTGGATAGGGGTTGGACTCTATTCTTCTCCGGAGTTGCTCAAGATGTGAGGCGCCGGGCGGGTGTGGGGATACTCACAAGTCCCCGGTTAGGTGCTTCGTTGTTGGAGTTTACCCCAGTGGACGAGAGGGTCGCCTCCCTACGCCTGCGGGTTATGGGAGGGGAAACTCTGACTGTTGTGTGTGCTTATGCACCCAACAGCAGTTCAGAGTATACGGCCTTCTTGGAGACCCTGGAAAGAGTCCTGTATGGGGCTCCTGAAGGGGACTCTTTAGTCTTGCTGGGAGACTTCAACGCACATGTGGGCAATGATGGAGACACTTGGAGGGGCGTGATTGGGAGGAACGGCCCCCCTGATCTGAACCGGAGTGGTGGTTTGTTACTGGACTTCTGTGCTAGTCATGGATTGGCCATAACAAACACCATGTTCGAGCATAAGGATGCTCATAAGTGTACGTGGTACCAGAGCACCCTAGGCAGAAGGTCCATGATTGATTTCGTTATCGTATCATCGGACCTGAGGCCGTATGTTTTGGACACTCGGGTAAAGAGAGGGGCGGAGTTGTCAACTGATCATCTGGTGGTGAGTTGGGTCGAGTGGCGGGGGAAGCCTCTGGATAGACCTGGTAAGCCCAAACGTGTAGTTCGGGTGAACTGGGAACGTCTGGAGGAGGCCCAAGTTCAGGAGGCCTTCAACTCACACCTCCGGCGGAGCTTTTCGGGCATTCCTGTGGAGGTTGGGGACATTGAACCAGAGTGGTCGGTGTTCAAAGCCTCTATTGCCGAAGCCGCGGCGGGGAGCTGTGGTCTCAAGGTCTTAGGTGCCTCAAGGGGCGGTAACCCTCGAACCTCCTGGTGGACACCGGTGGTCAGGGAAGCCGTCCGACTGAAGAAGGAGGCCTTCAGGGATTTGTTATCCCGGGGGACTCCCGAGGCAGTTGCAAGGTACCGACAGGCCCGAAGGGCAGCAGCCTCAGCCGTGGCCGAGGCAAAGCAGCGGGTGTGGGAGAAGTTCGGAGAAGACATGGAGAAGGACTTTCGGGCGGCACCAAAGTTGTTCTGAAAAACTGTCCGACACCTCAGGAGGGGGAAGCAGGGAACCATCCAAGCTGTGTACAGTAAGGATGGGACGTTGTTGACCTCAACTGATGGAGTGTTCGGGCGTTGGAAGGAACACTTTGAGGAACTCCTGGACCCGACAACTCCGCCCTCTATGTTAGAGGCAGAGCTGGAGTATGACGGGGGATCAACACCAATCTCCCGGGGGGAGGTCACTGAGGTCGTCAAACAACTCCACAGTGGCAACGCCCCGGGGGTGGATGAGATCCGCCCGGAAATGCTGAAGGCTCTGGGTGTTGAGGGACTGTCATGGTTGACACGTCTCATCAACGTTGCGTGGAAGTCGGAAACAGTACCGAAGGAGTGGCAGACCGGGGTGGTGGTCCCCCTTTTCAAAAAGGGGGATCAGGGGGTGTGTGCCAATTACAGAGGCATCACACTACTCAGCCTCCCCGGGAAAGTTTACTCCAAGGTACTCGAAAGGAGGGTCAGGCCGATTGTCGAACCTCAGATTGAGGAGGAACAATGCGGATTCCGTCCTGGTCGTGGAACGACGGATCAGCTTTTTTTTTTATTACTTGTGATGGTGTAAATTAAGATTGTTTTATTGTTACTTAGTTTACCTGAGTAAAAAGCAATCTGAGTTATTCTCCAACCACTGCTAATGGATCAAGGCCACAGGCTCTAAAACATGTTGAGTTGGCAAAGGTCTTTTCAGGTCAAACCTGTCTCTGTCGGATGAGATGTTGTCTCCACAGGTGAACACCACACATATCTGGTGCTAATGGCTTTGTAAATTAGGCAAGGAAGAAAAGCAGATGATCGACACTTCCCAGCAGCATGGCATCGTGCAATAAACTGAGGAACAATATTTTCCTCAGCGAGCGTTGGACACGGAGCGGCTTCCTCCTGCAGAGTCTCATCGGGGTCTGTTGGTTCAGAGCTGAGAGGGGGGAAAGGGCCGCTCTCTGTTTGGTGAAAGCTCTCCAAAACACAAAGCACGGCCAATACTAACTCCTATTTTAATCTTCAGTTATGATGTAATATATAGACATTTAATTAATATATTGTGCGGTTCTTGTACAGTGTACTGTATTTCAAAACTTGATTTTCTAATTTTGTTTCATTGATCTGTGTGTTAATGCGTTTGCCTTTAAATGTGCTAAATAAATAAACTGACCTTATCCCTTAATAGAGTCAGCTTTACATATTTAAATGTATTTATTTTCCTTTTTGAATTTGATTTCTAGAAAATAATTATAATGTGTCATCAATATGTCAAAGTAGAGGCACAACATGCAAATATGAAACCTGAAAATTAGCATATTAGGGCCCCTTTAATATCTGTCCTTGTTGCAAATAGAGCTGCCGTGATGCAAGAACAAAATCAGACTTGATCTGACAATAACTTTGTATCATGTCGATATTATTGTATCGTATTCTACTGCACCGTACCGTACCGAAATGTATCGTATCGCACCGTATCGTATTGTATGGTATGGTATCGCACCGTACCTTGTTGTCTCGTCTCGTATCGTATCTTTTCCTATCTTACCGTATCGTATCTTACTGTATCATATCGTATGTCATCATATCATGTCATATCGCATCGTTTCGAGTTGTATCGTTACCGTATGGTTTGGTATGGTATTGTATAGTACCGTACCTTGCTGTCTGGTCTCGTATCTTATCTTATCTTATCCTATCTTACCGTATCGTGTCTTACCGCACCGTATCTTATCGTATCGTATCTTACCGTATTTTATCTTCGTAACATATCGTATCATATTTTACCTTATCGTATTTTACCGTATAGTATTTTACCACATCGTACCGTGTTGTATTATATCGTATTATACTAGGTATGGTATGGTTTCGTATCATACAGTATGTGTCATGGAGTTGTTACATTGGTGTGTATGTGAGCTGAATGAATGAGAGCTCTTGGTCAGTGCTCCTGTGTTTGTCTGTGACCTGTTTGTGAGTTGGAGTCCATGTGTCAGCAGGTATTTTTAGCGCCACCTCTCACTGGATTGCAATGGCACTCTAACCCCCCCCCCCCCACAGTGTCTCCTCCTCCGCCTGAAAGGGTTTCGAGGGAGTTTGAGATCCAGACGTGGAGACGAGGGAGGGTTTGGGGGGGCAGATCAGACTCTGTGTGTTTCCATGGCGATAAGGCCCATGGGCAAAGCTCTCAGAACCGCCCCAGTGTGTGTGAGCGTCAGAGTTTTGTTTATCCCACTGGACTTTGTCCAATTTAAATATTAATTAAAATAATTAAAGGATAGCTATAATTATGTGTCTTACTACACACACACACACACACACACACACACACACACACACACACACACACACACACACACACACACACACACACACACACACACACACACACACACACACACACACACACACACACACACACACACACACACACACACACACACACACACACACACACACACACACACATAAACAGAGGAATGTAATGAAGTACTGTACGTTAGTATCGTTTTAGTATTCTTATTTTATACTACTTTAAATGTATACTTGACTACATTTAAGGAGACATTATTGTACTTTTTACTCTTTTCACATTTATTTGACAATTAATTAATTCTTAGATTCAGATTATTAGCTAATCCCAAATGAAATGCAACTCATAAATAAACATATCGAAATGTAATTATAGAAAAAGATATACAGCAGCATTAATAATCAATATCCAGCAATTGAATAATAATAGTTAGATTAAGAAGTACTTTTGGTACTTAAACTATAATGTTATGGTAATATAATAACTGGATACTTCTTAAATTCTTGTATTCACTTGCTTTTTTATTGTGCTGCTACTTATTTTTACCATGGATGTGTACTCAACATGTTATTGTGTGCTTGCCTCTGTATTTAATATGTTAGTGTAAAATGTAAGTAGTACAGTAATTTTTAATTTTTTATATATTCAGATTCAGAGACCCCCAACTGAATCTGTGCAAATGTAATTATACAAAAAATACAATATATAAATATATGAGTGTACTCTTTTATCTGCACTGTACATTTGCTATTTACATTTCTCCTTGTGAGAGGAATTAAGGATTTCTGGTTCTGATAACACTTCTGTTATTTTTACTTGAATGCAGAACTTACTTTTACTTGCAACAGATTATTTTTTGGTATTTGGTAGTGATCATTTGACACACACACACACACACACACACACACACACACACACACACACACACACACACACACACACACACACACACACACACACACACACACACACACACACACACACACACACACACACACACACACACACACACACACACACACACACACACACACACACACACACACACACACCAGAGACTCTGGCAAATTGTCATGGCTCTGCTGAGCGAAGTTAAACTGCTGTCTGAACTAAAGACCCGGGTGTGGAGAGGCTAAACGTGTAATTGGTAAAGACAGTAGGGTGGAGGAACAGACAAAAGATCAGAGAGCACATCCGATGGTAGTTACAGAGAACAACTCCCAAAGCTCTATTGTTAGCAGCGCAGAGAGATTGAGGAAGAGAGGGAGGCAGTGGGCAGAGGGATGGGAGGGCAACATGGCTTTTACTTAAAGGGGACCTATCATGCAAAATGCACTTTTTGATGTCTTTTATAAATATGTGTCCCCGGTGCGTCGGGGAACTCACGCAGTGTCAGAAAATAAAACCCTCTCTCTTTTCCTCCGTACCCACATCTCTAAAAACGGGGAACAACGGAGCTGATCCAGATTTGCGTCCGATATGACGTCATATCTGAAATGTGGACCCACGGCCCAATCAGAAAAGTTGCTATCAGAAACAATGCCCGACTGTTTTGGACGTAATATGGTCGGTGTTTACATTAGCATCGCTAACACTCAGAGCTAACCTGTACTGGAGAGCATGTGTGTGAAGAAGCAGGAAGTAAAAAGGAACTCACCTTGTGGTATAACCGAAAAGAGAGAAAGCCTTTGAGCTCCAGACTGTTTCAGATCCTTGATAATCCATGATATGGCGTTTCATCACGGCAGCATTTAGTTTAGACAGTGGGTGTTTCTCAATCGCGAGGATGCTGGCTTGGTAGTCACGTACTTCCAAGTCACTTCCTTCAGAAACGAAGCAAGTATACTTCCAAGCCACGGCTTCGAAAAAAACGAAGAAGAATGGAATAGGCTAACAAGTGTGCCACTCTCTAACGGTTTCAACATGAACTGTACCGAAAATAAATACCTCACGATGTCTATCTAATTATGAATTTGCTTTACTTTCACGGAACACATTTTTGGTGATAACAAACAAATGTAACAACATATTTACCAACACATGTTCTACGCCACTACATACTTACATTTAAATGTGTGCTGCGTCGGTTCAGCCATTCTCCGCAAGGGTTTTTGAAATTGGTCCGTGCGCAAAGCATTGTGGGGATTTTAAGGATGTGAAGTCTACCCATGTGCAGCCTCGAAATTTCCCCCAAACCAAGGACGCGGCCTCAGTGGAATTCCAAGTATGCTGGAGATTGGAACAGTCCTTCGGCGGCACTCGATGACGTAGCATCCTTGAAATATTGGCTTGGAAACGAGTATCCTCGAGATTGAGAAACGGCCAGTAGCTGCCGGGTCCCGCATGAGCTCAGACCCCTCCTTTTTTTTCAATTTTTTTTTTAAACTTTATACCCAAAATCAGCACTTTTGAAACAGGAACTGAAATAGAGGGATATGAGGTATGGCTAGAATGAATGATCTGTTTGGTATTTTGAGCAAAACACTTCATAGACATGTATTTAATATATTTGTATATATCTGAGACCTATGCTATTGCCTAAAAATAACATGATAGGTGACCTTTAAGTGTATTATATAAGACAGCAGAACAATATGTGTGTATGTGTGTAGTATAGTTTACAAATGCTGGTTTAGTTTAATACATTAATTACAAATTCGGGTGTCCAGCTACTCCATTTAAGAAAAGAAGAATAAAAGTGGTCTAAATGGAAACCAAAAAGAAAATCAAGGCAGTCTACATAAAATATATGGATCTTCGTTTGTTTATTTTCACAATATGGGCAATGCCTCGTTTTAGTATGCTGCTGTGAAATGTCTCCAAATGTAGGATCAATAAAGTATATCTTATGTTATCTAAGCCTGGTGTGGAGGGAGCACTGAACAAACTGAAACGTTGACTTTAATTAAATGTATTGTGTCAACACATTTCACATAACTGTATTAGGTTAGAAGAAAGCATAATATCAAGTTTAAATAAATAACATAATAGGTTCAACTTAATATTATTGTCTTCAACTAACCTAATACAGGATATTATTTACATGAAGTGTGCAATGCATACGTTTGTAATGGATTACATGTAATGAGATATAGGTGATCAGGACGTTAGGGAAGGGGTGAGGGAAAAGGGGAAGTAAAATGCTCGAGGGGCACATGCGAAGCGAGAGCGACAGTTGGAGAGGAGCCTCCCAAATGCCATGCCTCCGCTCCTCTGTCAGATGTGTGTGTCCATGTGTACAGAGGGGGTTTCTGGAGAGGGGGGGGGGCAGGAAACCTGACTCCTAAAATGAGTCAGAGGAAGAGGAGACACAAGCGCTGCTACAGCTGAGAGGGTCTCCAGGGACTCCAGACTGTGTGAGGGGTCATCTCATACTCCACCCCCCCCCCTTACACTCGACATCTCCCACCTCCCCTCTACCTCCCTCCCACCTCCCAACATTCCCCTGACAACACTGAGCTCATCGCACTTCACACACTCCTTCCAGCTGCGTGGTCACCGGGACACTCACCGGATTTATTTCAGGAGATAACAGAGTCTCCTTGAGTGAGTGTGCATGGTGAAATGAATCTGTTGAGTTTCAAAGACATGTGCTGCGTGTACGAGCAATGATTGGTCCCTTTATTGATCCCACATTTGGAAATGTTTTCGCCAAAGCATTGAACATAATGTGAAAATAAGAAGAGTAGGAAATAAACAAAAAGTCAAATGTATACATGTTGAAGGACCAAAAGAACATTTTAAAAGTAGGATATTATTTACATGAAGTGTGCAATGCATATGTTTGTAATGGATTACAAACTTCACACACTTCACCAGCTGCGTGATCACAAGGGACACTTTATTTATTTCAGGAGATGACAGAGTATCCTTGAGTGCACGGTAAAGTGAATCTGTTGAAGTTATTTCCTGTGTTCCAAAGAGTGGTGATAATGCTGGGAAATAAAGTCATTTCCTCTGGCGGGATCATTAAAAACACATACTCACTAATTGTGTATTAATTGGTCCCTTTTTGTCTGAATAATCAACACTTTAAAACTCGAAAACATCTATTAAATGGGCCACATATCCCTTAAGCCTTTGCGACCAAAAAAGGCAATCATTATTCAAAGTTAAAATGATTATAATTAAGGGTTGGATTACTAGCACACATAAAGTAGAAGTCACAAACGGCCATGGAACAAAACAGAAGTAGAAGAAGCATTTGTTTTGCAAGTGTGGAGGCCATCTTTGTATATCGAGAGAATAAGGAGCTTTCCATCCACAGGCAATTAGTAGCTTGACAGCAGTACGGCTAGTTAGCAAGAGAAACGTCTGGCAAGTACGGAATTGTTTAGGACTTAATGTTTGATAGCATCTCTGCACTACCAGAACAAAATAAATGTTGAGTGCACGTGTTGCCACAACGTTTTTCGACAAACATTTGGTTCCCAGACGATGAAACCTAATAACTTTTCAGATCCCCAGACTTTCGGCTCAAAGAAGAGCAGTGCCAGAGAAATGCGTCACACAGCTGCTAGCATACACTCTTAATCTTGTGTACAAAAAAAATCAACAAGCCAAAAATAGAACAACAACAACAGGAAGAAAACGGAGACGACTGAACAAGTCAGAGAGCTCTGTGGAAAGTGAGAGGAGCCGACAGGACCGTTTCCCTCTTTCCGAACACCTAAATAGAGAACTAGAGGACCCTGACCCCCACCCAGGACCCTCCCGCCTGGGGAAGACGCTGACCCCGTGACCCCTGACACCTACACCGCTCACAGATCCTCTCCGGGGGCCAATCACATATAACCTGCCCGGGGCCTGGGACACGGATACTGACGGAGCCGAGACAAGTCTCAGTAAACAGACATGAGGGGAACACAGGCAGAGATGGCTAAAGTAAACACATCCTTTACTCAAGTAGAAGTACAGATACTCGTGTTTAAAAATACTCTGGTGAAAGTAGAAGTACTGACTAAACTTCTTTACTCAAGTGAAAGTAAAGAGGCTTTGAAGTGTACTTCAGTAAAAAGTACCCATAACTAGCAGCTGTTTTAAAGAGTACCCGACCTCCCTTTATATTAATAGAACAATAATGTCTTTGTTAGCTAATGAATGTTTCCATGCTGAACAACGGCAACATGACAACGTTTCCATTGGTCCCTCTTCTTTAGAGAAGACCAGGAAGTGATGGATACACGGATCGTGATCCAACCAATAGGCACGCAATGACTCTAAAGAATAATGACCACGCACCAAACACACATTCAGACTAAAGGAACCAGCTGTTTGGGAAATGAGAGAAGTAGAAAGTGACAGGTATTTGAGTTCGACATGTGAGAAGTAGAAAGTACAGGTATTTGAGTTCAACATGTAAGAAGTAGAAAGTACAGGTATTTGAGTTCATCATGTAAGAAGTAGAAAGTACAGGTATTTGTGTTCAACATGTAAGAAGTAGAAAGTACAGGTATTTGAGTTCAACATGTAAGAAGTAGAAAGTACAGGTATTTGAGTTCAACATGTGAGAAGTAGAAAGTACAGGTATTTGGGTTCAACATGTAAGAAGTAGAAAGTACAGGTATTTGTGTTCAACATGTAAGAAGTAGAAAGTACAGGTATTTGTGTTCAACATGTGAGAAGTAGAAAGTACAGGTATTTGTGTTCAACATGTGAGAGGTAGAAAGTGCAGGTATTTGTGTTCAACATGTAAGAAGTAGAAAGTACAGGTATTTGGGTTCAACATGTGAGAAGTAGAAAGTACAGGTATTTGAGTTCAACATGTAAGAAGTAGAAAGTACAGGTATTTGGGTTCAACATGTGAGAAGTAGAAAGTACAGGTATTTGAGTTCAACATGTAAGAAGTAGAAAGTACAGGTATTTGGGTTCAACATGTGAGAAGTAGAAAGTACAGGTATTTGAGTTCAACATGTAAGAAGTAGAAAGTGCAGGTATTTGTGTTCAACATGTAAGAAGTAGAAAGTACAGGTATTTGGGTTCAACATGTGAGAAGTAGAAAGTACAGGTATTTGTGTTCAAGATGTAAGAAGTAGAAAGTACAGGTATTTGAGTTCAACATGTAAGAAGTAGAAAGTACAGGTATTTGGGTTCAACATGTGAGAAGTAGAAAGTACAGGTATTTGAGTTCAACATGTAAGAAGTAGAAAGTACAGGTATTTGGGTTCAACATGTGAGAAGTAGAAAGTACAGGTATTTGAGTTCAACATGTAAGAAGTAGAAAGTACAGGTATTTGGGTTCAACATGTGAGAAGTAGAAAGTACAGGTATTTGAGTTCAACATGTAAGAAGTAGAAAGTGCAGGTATTTGTGTTCAACATGTAAGAAGTAGAAAGTACAGGTATTTGGGTTCAACATGTGAGAAGTAGAAAGTACAGGTATTTGTGTTCAAGATGTAAGAAGTAGAAAGTACAGGTATTTGAGTTCAACATGTAAGAAGTAGAAAGTACAGGTATTTGAGTTGAACATGTAAGAAGTAGAAAGTACAGGTATTTGAGTTGAACATGTAAGAAGTAGAAAGTACAGGTATTTGGGTTCAACATGTGAGAAGTAGAAAGTACAGGTATTTGAGTTCAACATGTAAGAAGTAGAAAGTACAGGTATTTGGGTTCAACATGTGAGAAGTAGAAAGTGCAGGTATTTGGGTTCAACATGTAAGAAGTAGAAAGTACAGGTATTTGAGTTCAACATGTAAGAAGTAGAAAGTACAGGTATTTGGGTTCAACATGTGAGAAGTAGAAAGTACAGGTATTTGAGTTCAACATGTAAGAAGTAGAAAGTACAGGTATTTGGGTTCAACATGTGAGAAGTAGAAAGTACAGGTATTTGTGTTCAAGATGTAAGAAGTAGAAAGTACAGGTATTTGAGTTCAACATGTAAGAAGTAGAAAGTACAGGTATTTGGGTTCAACATGTAAGAAGTAGAAAGTACAGGTATTTGTGTTAAACATGTAAGAAGTAGAAAGTGCAGGTATTTGAGATCAACATGTAAGAAGTAGAAAGTACAGGTATTTGGGTTCAACATGTGAGAAGTAGAAAGTACAGGTATTTGAGTTCAACATGTAAGAAGTAGAAAGTACAGGTATTTGGGTTCAACATGTGAGAAGTAGAAAGTACAGGTATTTGAGTTCAACATGTAAGAAGTAGAAAGTACAGGTATTTGGGTTCAACATGTGAGAAGTAGAAAGTACAGGTATTTGAGTTCAACATGTAAGAAGTAGAAAGTGCAGGTATTTGTGTTCAACATGTAAGAAGTAGAAAGTACAGGTATTTGGGTTCAACATGTGAGAAGTAGAAAGTACAGGTATTTGTGTTCAAGATGTAAGAAGTAGAAAGTACAGGTATTTGAGTTCAACATGTAAGAAGTAGAAAGTACAGGTATTTGGGTTCAACATGTGAGAAGTAGAAAGTACAGGTATTTGAGTTCAACATGTAAGAAGTAGAAAGTACAGGTATTTGGTTCAACATGTGAGAAGTAGAAAGTACAGGTATTTGGGTTCAACATGTAAGAAGTAGAAAGTACAGGTATTTGAGTTCAACATGTAAGAAGTAGAAAGTGCAGGTATTTGTGTTCAACATGTAAGAAGTAGAAAGTACAGGTATTTGGGTTCAACATGTGAGAAGTAGAAAGTACAGGTATTTGTGTTCAAGATGTAAGAAGTAGAAAGTACAGGTATTTGAGTTCAACATGTAAGAAGTAGAAAAGTACAGGTATTTGGGTTCAACATGTAAGAAGTAGAAAGTACAGGTATTTGTGTTAAACATGTAAGAAGTAGAAAGTGCAGGTATTTGAGTTCAACATGTAAGAAGTAGAATAGTACAGGTATTTGGGTTCAACATGTAAGAAGTAGAAAGTACAGGTATTTGGGTTCAACATGTAAGAAGTAGAAAGTACAGGTATTTGTGTTAAACATGTAAGAAGTAGAAAGTGCAGGTATTTGAGTTCAACATGTAAGAAGTAGAAAGTACAGGTATTTGAGTTTAAAATGTAAGAAGTCAAAGTAAAAAGTTTTCAGAAAAATAAGTAGTGGAGTAAAGTACTGATACCAGAAAAATGTACTTAAGTACATTAACAAAGTATTGTATTTGTACTCCACTACTTCCCACCTCTGAACACAGGGTGCATGAGCTGCACACTCTCACACATAAATGCATGTATGTTTAAACCAAACCCGAGCCTGAAGTCACACATGCACGTGAAATAAGAAGGTATTTCATGTGGAGGTTTCGTTGACCATCGCAAATCAGAGGCATTTATTGTTTTTTGGGTATTCCCAGTGAAAAGGACACGGGTGGAGAAGTTTCAGAGAGTAGTATTCCTGGTATGTGGTTTTACGCCGGTTCAACGTACTGCAAGCTTCACATTCTGCAACTGATCTGTGTTGTCTGAACCCTGCAGCCCGCACAGCTGTCAGACAGGGGGTGGACAGTGTGTGTGTGTGTGTGTGTGTGTGTGTGTGTGTGTGTGTGTGTGTGTGTGTGTGTGTGTGTGTGTGTGTGTGTGTGTGTGTGTGTGTGTGTGTGTGTGTGTGTGTGTGTGTGTGTTGAAACATGTCTTTGAGTTGAACACTTCCATTTCCAATTCAGATGTTTGTGTTTTTTGTGACTAAAGTGAAGTAAGAGAGGTGATACATTCAATCATCCGTCATCCCTCTTGAATAGAAGCTGCAGATGAAAATGGTAATTTTCTGCTGAATGCAATGACTTTTTTTTTTCTTATTTTAAGCTAAGACGTTCTATAACTTTTAACAATCTTCTATCTCTTTCGAAAAGCTAATTTCTTCTACTTGACAGACTATTGATGTTTTTGGAAACTCAAGTGCTTTCTTGTCCTTGCTGACTCATAACATTATACAACTTGAACTTCTCTCTCTTTCCCTCTCAGTTATTTTTCCCCCTCTGCCTCTCAGAGTGAATTCCTCGCAGGATCAGACCTGCCTTTTATGCTCCGCTGGTTTTCACTTAAAGGGAGAATGAGTTGAGAAGGGGGTTGACAAAGGGGGTGAAGAGACAAGAAACTAGAACTCTATTCTGGTACATTTTAAGATAAGATAAGTTAAAAAAAGTTCTGGGCAGAGAGTAAGTGAGATACACAAGGACTCGGAGCGAGGAGGTGCAGAGTGTTTGGTAATAATAATGAAAAAGGTCATAATTTCTGCCAAGGGATTTGCAGTTGCTCGGACAACGAACAAAAGCAGAGCCTGTTTGACGATGTGCTCGACTGAAAAGGCTGGGAAAGAAAAGGGAAAGGAGAAAGAGAGCTGAGAATTACAGCGGTCATTAGCAACATCATTTCTGGGAATCAGAATGAGCATCCTGGATAGTAACTCTCACAACACCCATAAAGATTTCTTCTTCGTCTGTTTATTTATTTTTTTAAGATAGATAGTTACTTGTTTATCACATTCTTTAAAAAAAAAATAGGGACTCCAGAGAAACCGAAAACATTAACAAATCGGCTAAACAGAAAAAACTCTGCCTGCAAGATTAGTTTTATGCAAAGGATTGAAGCAGGCAGCTTAAGTATTACACCCCGAGAGAGAGAGAGAGAGAGAGAGAGAGAGAGAGAGAGAGAGAGAGAGAGAGAGAGAGAGAGAGAGAGAGAGAGCGCTCGGGTTTGGTGCAGCTCTGAATTGAAAAGTTGTGAATGGTAATGATATGCAGAGAGAATGAGGCCAGGCCAGATGAAAGTCCAGTCTTTATAAACACAAAGACACAAGAGGGAGAAGGGGGGAGGAGGGGTGAGGAGGGAGGAAGGGTGGCCTGACGACAGCAGAAAATAGTATAAAAAGTCAAGATTTAGAGTGGAAATAAGAAGAATAAGAAGAAATTGATCATTAGCATTATATTTGTGTGCCTGTACATGCAGCTCAGTAACATTTTGTATTATTATAGTACTATTTCTGACTAATTAAGTACACCCCTTGTATATCATTACAGTGAATATAGGATAAAAACACACATCAAATGAACAAACAACTGTAGTTTAAATAGCATCTTATATGTAACACATGGAATCAGTAGAGGAAGTTGTATTCAAATAATTGACTTAAAAGTAACAACATGTTCCATTACAAGTAAAAGTCCTGAATTCAAAATCAAACTCAAGTTAAAGTTACAGAAATGTTAGCAAACACACGTACTTAAAGGGTAACGTGTGCAAGAACTCAGCGTGCAGAATATCTGCTGCCTACAGTTGTAAAATGTCGAGCAGTGAAACGTTCCCGTTCCTCTGAAATGCAGCACAATAGTCTTTTCACCACGGCATATCATTAAATAAATCACTTTGCTGACTTTATTTCAGTCAAGCATATTTAACTTTCTGACGGAACTGCCTCTCAGAGGTTTTCCTCCTCTCAGCAAGACAAGTACCAACGCATACTAGAACTCCTGCACAGCCTTTACGTGTCAGTGCGTGCGTGTGTGTGTGTGTGTGTGTGTGTGTGTGTGTGCGTGCGTGTGTGTGTGTGTGTGTGTGTGTGTGTGTGTGTGTGTGTGTGTGTGTGTGTGTGTGTGTGTGTGTGTGTGTGTGTGTGTGTGACTTGCTCAACTTTGATATAACTCAGTCAGCATTAACACACATATGGCTCTTTTCAAACATGAATTCCCATTTCCCGGCTGCTTTGCCTCCGGGTCCCATATCAACAACTCTGCTGGTTCCAGCTCCATTGCAGTGCTTTACTGCAAACCCTTCAATCTGAGTCATTATAGCCCCGGGGCAGTAATGGTATACAGTTACACCGCCAATACTCTGTAATAAAGTTTCCTTTAGAGGTAAATACCAATGCAGGAGTGTTGCAGGTCCACATTAAACGGCCTAGGCCAGATTCTGAGAGGCATAACTGCCAGTTTACAAGTTTACATTATCAAAGAATCCCTTTTAAAACATCTGAGTGGCTTATTTCAAACATGTAAAGGGTTAACAAGGTGAAAGCAGTCCGCATGCTGCTGTATCATATGTCATATTCCCCAAATCACAGTAACAAAGACTCCCCCCTCGCCCCTGAAGGCTGGATTTCTTCATACAGTGTTGTTAGGGTCACAGCTCCCGCCCACCGAGAACTCTGATTGGACGATGGCTCTGCTGGAATATTCAATCAGACACCTTGCTCTGCGCTGTGATTGGACACAGCCGGTGCAGTTATGTTAATGAGCACCTGGTGGTGAGGCTGCTGCTGCTGCGGGGGATCAGATCCAGAAAGGCGGCCGAGAGGAGCAGGGAACCCCGGTCCGTGTCTCGCTTTCATTCTTTAGATTCTCCCTCATTGTCGACAAGTTTTCAAAACATTTTTTCCAAAAGCGTGAAGTAACAGACAAGCTCAGTGTTAATTTCCAGTCGCAGTTTTCGGATATTTTCTTGTTTTCCGAGTTTTCCTCCCACACAGAGGTCGTTCACTGAGCGCAACAACTGTTCCGTGTGGATTATTAAGTGGACGTGTGTTGTTCGGGACAAAACACAGCTTTACTACCACTAACAAAGACTTCATTTGAAAGTTTGGACTGCTGTCAACGCACACTTCTCCGTGTCTTTTTAGGTAAGTGGTGACAAACTCCTTTAAAAAAACGCGCACTTTACTCCATAATAAGCGGCTATAATAATATTGTAGCGGATATTTCCAGCTGTCTGCCTGCCTGTGTGTGTACTGTGTGTGTGTGCGTGTGTGGCTTGGCGTCTAAAAGTCTCGGTTCAAGGCGGGCACGGAGCTCTGGACGCCGGCCACGGGCTGCTGGGAAGCGCCTATGAGGTGTACGTTTTGCCCCGCGGTCTCCACACGTTTTTTCGTGGAAGATGCATATTGGTATTAACCGACTGCGTAGCTGAAATACTGCCACAGTGTACATCATGATCTACTCTCAGCTCAAACATCTTGCTAAATGTGGGTTCTTGGCAGCAGGGAAGACATCATTCAGAGTCCTGGTCTGTGCCAAGGCTATTGCTTTCACACGTTTATCTTCAAAATAGACTTTTATTTCCTCCATCCTGCCTGTCATCAATTCCAGTTTGTTCCCACTGCCTTTCACAATAATATGGGTTTGCTTAAGTTGTCACCAGTCATGCTTTTCTTTCCAGTCTGCTGAACTCATTCTTTACATTGCACCTCATTCACCAACACACACAGAAACCTCACAAGTCAAACAAAAGTAGTTCCCCTTGGCTTTAAAACTGCAGCCGCCGTGATGAATGGGTCAGTGAAATGTGTCATGTTTGGACCTCCATGCGTCCAGGTGGTGGTCATCATCACACCCATCATTAACCCTTTGACCTCTCAGCACGGCAGGTGACCTCAAATTAGACTATCTGCTCTGGTTTCTCTCACCTCTGGCCCTGATGCTTTTCCTGTGGGGAGCTAATCAGTCAGCACAACCAAACCTGAAACCATGGCTGGATGCTGCAGAGGAGAGTGTGTTGATACAGAAACACCATTTTCAACTTCTTGAGACGAGCTGCCAGAAAAGTTTGGACTTTGAACTGAATACAGATTTTGTTTTTTTATGAGCCAGAAAACAGCGTTGGGGAGAGTAAATCAATCATGTGGTAAATAAATGATTCCCATCTTCTCTGTGAAATGGCTGGAGCAGCATCAAGTAAAAGTTATGCTCATGGAACTGCAGATTTTCCGCCTCGATTTGTTTGTGTTCGGCAGAAAGAGACGGGTGAACATGTGGGAGGAATGGCGTGTTTCTGTTGAAGGCTTGTTACCTTAGTGTTTGCAGAGAGGTGAAGGTGGCCTGCCTGATGGAGGGCTTACAATGGGCTTTAGTGTGTGCGCCGTCACCTTTCCCACCATGTGACATCTGCACATGTGGGTAGTTTGATGGCCAGGAGCATGCAGCAGAAGAGGTGTAGCTTTGTTTCTCTACTGGGAGGAGGAGGTTTGGGAGCCCATGCTATTGCCAATAGATAGAGGCAATACAAGGCAATTCCTCCCCATCCCTCCCTCTCTGCCTCTCTGCCTCTGTGAAAGCAGGGCATAAAGTGAGGCGGAGCTCTGAGCATGTACACTCTCTCAGTAAACAGGGCTGCTGCCGGTCTAATGGGCGTCTGCTGCTGAGGCTCCCCAGCAGAGCTGCCTTCCATCAGCTGTGCAGTCCAGCAGAGGAGAATATATGAAGTAGCTGGATATACCTGTTATGTGAGTATAATTGTACATGCACTCACTTGGGGAACATTACTTTTTACTGATTTGTCCTGGCTGGCTTAGGAGAAAATGACGTTAATTGCTCAACGTGATTTGTGAGGAATTATGCACGCAGAAAAGTAATTTGTCTTTGGGAACATTTTCTTTAGACGTTTTAAGACGTTGCAACTATAAAGTGTCAGTAAGATGCTTTTATGTAGAAGACGAATTACTAAGATGTATCTTTTAGTTTCGCATTAGTGCTGCCGTTCAGTGACTGAGAACAGCCCACATGCATGCCGTTGTGCAAGAACACACACACACACACACACACACACACACACACACACACACACACACCCTCTCTCTCTCTCTCTCTCTCTCTCTCTCTCTCTCTCTCTCTCTCTCTCTCTCTCTCTCTCTCTCTCTCTCTCTCTCTCTCTCTCTCTCTCTCTCTCTCTCTCTCTCTCTCTCTCTCTCTCTCTCTCTCTCTCTCCTCAGAGGGAGCCCTGCTTTGTGGGGTCTGGTTGATCATTGACCTCAGTCTGTTGTCCGTCATCTGCCTCATTGTTTGGCTGACAGCCATTGTTTGTGTTTCTGGTTTCTGGTTGTTGTAGGTGGATACACATTCAAAACTGAATAGCTTGTGTTGCACAGTTGTCTGATCTTAATGGCGATGTTGTAACCACATGAAAGCGAACAATGATGATAATGGTGTTTTTCCTTTTAGGCCACTTCTTCCCATGCCATGTTTTATTAGGCAGGAGCTCCATGAGATTCTGTGCTTGCTCGTAATCGTCTCCCGACAGACCTAACAGGAAGGCCAGTGACAGATTTTATTTAATTTCCCGACACGGTTTCTCGCCTCCGCAGTCCCCTGCAAATGGGACATGTCACCAATTGAAGGCAGGACTCAAACTGTCCACTCTAACCTGATTTCCCTCAAGTCTAGACAGCTGGATTGTTCAATTGCTTTTGCTGGACGTGTGGTCACATGCAGAGCAAAGACTGCCAGGGAAACAATTCATTGAATAGTGGAGTGGTGACACTTCAAAGCCAGATCCGGGGTGTTCAGTAGTTGTCAGTAAAAATCTCAAATCCCGATCGAACCTCCAGAGTCCTTCTCTCAGAGCAGACCTCCCTCCCACCCTGACTTCCACCATACCTTTGATCCTGTAATTGATCATTCAGGCAATCTGTCTCTCTTTACATCTAACGTGGAGCACACATTCTCCCTCTTCAACTTCTATCTCTCCGTTCCCTTTGAAGCAGCGCTAGATGTTTCATGTATCCCCCTCCCCCTGCTCATCCATCTCACCCTCAGCCTCCCTTCTCCCGTCGCCCCTGTGATGCTGCTCATTGATCTGTTTGCTCTGCTCGGCGAAGGTGCCCTGCTAAGATAACAATGTTGGTCCTTCTTAGATGTAAGCAAACTGGGGGTATAGCCTGTTTTGGCTTCAGGGGGTTTCTTCAAAGAGTGTCACTATCCTATCAATGTGTCTTAGGAAGACCTTGGCACGGTGCCCTTTAACCACTCAGGAACCCGCAGAAATTCCTCTGCATGTCCTTAAGAGGGCTGTGTTGGAGGTGCTAATGCATGATATATTTCATTAAGATTAAAGTATAACAAATGTATAACTTGCAAAGTAACACCTCCCTAACGGGCAATTTCTCAACTTTATTACATGTTTTAAGACTCCTAAATAGTAAATGTAAGAGTGCTCCTCATTAAGCATCAGCCCCCCTTAATACTTTTTAGACAGTTTTTAAACAAATTGAAGCACTAAAAATTGTCCTTTTTAATACCATGCATTTGCCAGGCAACAACATTACCCACAATGCAACTAGACCATGAAAGGTTTGCCAAGAGATTTGGGTGTGTTAAGCCAGTAGCTCTGAATGTGGCCTCAAGCATTGATGAGGATTAGTGTTCCCTTGGAGCGGTTTGTCCTGAACCCGTCGACACACTTTGATTAGGGCTGCTCAATTAATCGTATTTTAATCGCGATTATGATTTTGGCTTGCAACGATTATGAAAACAACATAACCGAAATAAAACAATTATTTAATTTTTTTTTTTTATTGGTTTTTAAGTTGAATTATATTAAAGTTCAGGGTAATAAACTGTTAAAAACATACTGCTCACATTTCTTTAAATAAATGGATGTTTTCAAAGTAAATGGATAATCATTTTTAATAATCGTGATATCAATTATTGACCCAAATAATCGAGATAATGATTTTTGCCATAATCGAGCAGCCCTAGCTTTGATGTGTACATTTGGAGGAATTCCCCTTTAAATCACATGATGTCAAGTTGATGATCTAATGCAGGGGTGCCCAACCTTTTTTGAACCGAGAGCTACTTTTAAAGTTGCCAGTCTGCCGAGATCTACCAGTCCAAATAGAGAGGCGTAGCCATTACTGACAGCCTACTACCAGGTAAATACACACTTCTACTTGTATACAACTGACCTTTGTACGATTTACTTCATAAAATACTGCAGATCCTTTATCTTACCTCTTTCTAATCTACATAAGTAGTATTTTACTGAATTTACACAACAGTATTGTTGATACCGAGTTGGAGTGTATTCACACGTCACTACAGTGGGTAATGTTTTCAAGAAACATTGAACAGTGCTGCCACATATGACACAGGAAAAAAAGAAAATACTCTGAACCCTTTCTTTGCCATTATATAAAAATAGTGTTGCTACAAAAGTATGAATTGGGCTTACTAATAAGACAACTCAGATCTGAAGCTACACAGGAATCTGCTGCCAAAGTGTAATAAAAAAGACAAAATTAATAGAATCAAACCCTTTTTTTGTAGCATTTTAGTAGATTATAAAAAGAAATGCCTTTAAAATCGGATGCAAGCAACACTAGTTTCATAACCTGAATTGATAATAGACTATAATCAATTTAAGTTTGCATTCTTATACAATTTTGTACAATAATTATAATGAATAAGTTCAAACAAACTCAAACTCACAGCTGATTAATAACGGTATCTAACTTGAGTTTTTATTATATCAAAAACCTGTTGAAATGCAACTGTTATTTTTATTACGCATCGGCAGCCTCCAGGAATGCTTCTTTCACAACTTCGCCGTCTTTGAAAGACTTCATGTGTTTCGCAAGAACGTGACTGGCACGATATGATGCTATGGTAGCAGCCTTGCTCTTGTTGTTGGCCTGGTGAAAATGGACTGCTGTGCATTTAGCTGTCCTTTCAGGCCCCTCCCCTTTTGGAGCGTAGGACAGAATTAGGAGGGAATTCCGTCTCGTAGCGTTTATGCACTGTTTTGAAATGCCGCTCCTAAATTACCCTTCTTCGATAAAGCCACGCTCGCATTGCAGATGAGACAGATGGACTTTGAATTGGAATAGATACACAAATAATCATCCTCCCACTCGGAGTGAAAATTATATATGGTTTGCTTCTGCCATGATTGCGGTCTTGTGTGTGTGCGGACTGTCACTCCTGTTGACACGGACAACGTTAGCGAACTAGTGCACTGCCCACTGCCCACCAGCCACGCCCCGACACATGGGGTCACGCCGGCCAATCACAAATCTTTGATGCGTTCAAGTGCATTATTCTGGCACAGGAAGATTATGTTATAGGACATTAACGATAAAACAGAATATTGTTGTTCTATTTTTAGACACATCTCGCGATCGACTGGGAATCTCCCCGCGATCGACCGGTCGATCGCGATCGACTGGTTGGGCACCCCTGATCTAATGGGTAACGGTTGCTGATGCTGAATCCAACTGTGAATCGCTCCCAAACGGAGTTTATCGCTTCTGGAAAAACTCGACTAACTCGACCTATGAAGATGGAAACTCCTTCAAACTTGAAAGCCAGTTCTGTTCTCTCCGTTTTTTTCTTCATCTCTGTTCAAATCCTCACACTGTGGTGCTGTTTTCATCTCCGGTTGCTAGCACCCACCCTGCCTCTCAGTCTTTCACTAGTAATTACTAATGGCTCCCGGCAAAGTAAGTGCTTTTGAAACCCATAGGAGAAAATTGTGTTCAACATCAAAGGTGAATATTTTTTCGCCTGAGGTATTTGAATACGTCCGCGCTGAGTAGGGCCGACTGATCTGTGCTTCCCTCCCTGGGGCTTGCAGGGCATATTAGCATCGGGAAACTGTTGTGTGATGTGTAATTTAGCTCCTTGCTGCTGAAAGGGAGGAGGAGGAGGAGGACTTCAGTGTGATAGTTATCTGCCTCAGGTGTGTGTGTGTGTCCTAGTATTACTATACTTGTGGGGACCTAAATCTGTTTACATAGTCACGTGTGGGGACTCGCCGCCCTTATGGGGACAAATTGGAGGTCCTCATGTCATGAGGGGAATCATACATTTTAGGGTGAAGACTTGGTTAGGGTTAGGCATGTGTTAAGGTTAGGATAAGTCTCCAGGAAATGCATATAAGTCAATGTAATGTCCCCTGAAGTGATATTGTGTGTGTGTGTGTGTGTGTGTGTGTGTGTGTGTGTGTGTGTGTGTGTGTGTGTGTGTGTGTGTGTGTGTGTGTGTGTGTGTGTGTGTGTGTGTGTGTGTGTGTGTGTGTGTGTGTGTGTGTGTGAATTCTAAGGGCCTGTTTTTAGAACATTAAGAAAAAAAATGTTTAAGTAACCAATATGATATCTTTTCATGGGGCCCAAAATCCCTGTGTGTGTGTGAAGTCTTAGCAAAGCCCAGATTTTCTATGAATCAGGTCACAGTACTTTTAGTTGGGGGTATTTTGTGTGTGCCCTCTGCAGTAGCTAAGAGACGTCTGAAATATGTTCTCCCCTCCTCAGCTGTCCTTCATTAGAAATGAGAAGGTGTGGTTGAGGAGGGCAGGGTTTGAATCTGACTGTTTCTTCTCACTTTGACTCAGAATGCTGAGTCTCGCTGAACTCATTCCTGTCAGACCTAGTTTCCCTTTCTTCTGCATTGCTGTTTCTCTCCAGGCCATCCCTCCCCCCTTCTCCTGTTCCCTCTTTATGTTGCAATCGCTGCTCACTGGAGGAATACTTCCCTTCCTCCTGCGGGCAAAGAGTTGCTTTTGTCCCACGCCTGCTCTGTCATGAGACACTCTTCAGTCGGTTGCTGGAGGGACTTTAACTCCACCATGTCATTCGTCTGTCTGTCTTCCTGTATCTCCGTCTGCAGGCCGTTTTCTCTCGGCCCAATGTGAGAGTAGCACTCTGCTGTCACATGCCTCTCCGTTCTCCTTCCCTCCTGCTTCTCACTTGTTCTCTGACAGGTGGCAGAGAGACTGTGCAAATTCAATTTTGGGAATTGGACTGCGGCTTGCCGTCACACTTCAGCCCTAAAACGACCTCGGTGACAGCCTCGGTGTCAAATGAGAACCAGCCCTATACACTCTGCTGTCAAATTAACATGCTATGCCACATATCTGCTAGATTCTCATTATACCTTTCACACCCACACTTTAAGGCCGAACTCAGAACTAATTCTCCCGAGCTGCAGCGGTGACGGCTTGTTTTCATACAGAAGCATGCAACTAACTTCTAACCTTCAGTATATGAGGTGAGAAAGGGCTTTCATTAAGTCCCTTTCACGAGCAACAGTGAAATGCCTCTCCTTTCATTCCAGATGCATTATACAGCGAAACAAGAGCTGAGAACTGCTAAAGTACATGTACCGACACGAATGAAGCTTCAAGCCCTCTGAACGAAAACAGTGTTCCAGTTACTGTCAGTTGGAAACCAGTTTTTAAAATAACTTCTTAGGTTTTTCCTTTGCGTGTAAACGAGACTTCTCTTTGATTCCCACGATGCAGCTAATGAACAGTGGATCCCGCTGATGCCAGAGGTGCTAACCAGAACTTTGATTGGTGGGATTTCTTTGTGGAGACACGCTCACTGTTCTTTGTCACATTTCAGCTTTCACAGAACATCTTCTTTTGATTTATACTCGTGCATTCGTTAAGGCACCCCCCCCCCCCTTCTTACTTTGGTATCTGTCTGATCAAGCTTATTTCCTTTGCTGATGCAATACTATCGGAGCACGATGTAGCTATAATTAAAAAGAAACCTCATCCAGACTAATTATTGTTTGTACTGCAGGCGTGTAGATGGAGGATCTACCCGGATGTGTTGCTCACGATTTGATAAAAGTGAACGGTAGCAGAACAAAAACAAGCAACATTACTTTCACCTCAGAACCATGTCAAGTACACACTTACACACTTCAGAAGAGGTTCTAAAAAAATATATTTTTACATAAAACAGATTGGACAGTAGTTTGTAATAGTTTCATCATCTAAAGACATTTTTAAGATCCCTTTCTTATATGCCTTTATTATTAAGCCAAGGTTGTTGTGTTTTCATCAGGGTAATGTTAAAACTACTGCCTTGAACTTCCTGAAACTGAAAGGGTGTAGGTAGCATGGGCTTTGGAAGAACTTAGACCTTTTGGGAAATGAATCACAGTCCGAATACACGCATTCCGTTTCGCTTACAGAAACGGCGTAGGTCAGTACTCGTCTGGTAAATATTTGTGATCACAGTAAAATACAAAGAAACGTTGTCAGTCCTTTCTGATGATCTGGATAATGAAAACACGGTGTCTAAGTTATTAAGAGCTCATCTTTGGCACACCTTTTCTGTATTACTTGTATATCAGCAATAGCTCGACCAGGAACAATTGAATGGTCTACAACAAACCAGTACAATATGACAAATCAGACTCTTAAATAACCAGCTTTTTAAACCGTTTCTTTGTGTTTTGCTACCACGTGCTTTTGAAGGCATTGTTGTCTTGCATATATGTGAATTTTCAATATATATTATGTAGATTTTAGCTGTGTTTTAGGTTGTTTAGATGTGCGTACGCCAGTCAGACGAATCAGCTTCCTTCCATAATGTTTCTCGACCATTTTAACGCCCAACAGAAAAGCATCCAAAACACAAACGCCACGCTTGGCTAGCTTGTCATAAAGCTCTGTCCCTTCACTTACAAATGGGTTTGTGCGGCTGCTGTGGATGAAGGCATTCTTCATTTGCCAGACAACCTGTGGTAATCACTCATCATTTGTCTCTGTCCACCATGCTGATATTCTGCAGCCATGGGGCCAAGAGGACCTGCGTCCAAGTACAAAGCAGGCTGTGGAAACGGACAAGATGGAAGTGTGCCTCTTTAATTATGATTGATATCAGCTGTGTGTAGCCGCATGAACCCGACTTTATTACATTCATTTGTCACTGTGTTCGCATTAGCCTCAAGACTTGGGTCATGAGCGCTCGGGCTAAACTGATTCTGGGTTTCGTTTGAGACTTGGATGTGAGGTGAGTTGTTGCTCAGCTGTCTAAATGAGTAACCCGATGTTCAGCACATCTCAACTGCTGGTTTTTATTTTACAATCCTCTTACCATGCTTCCTTTGGTGATTCACCCCCTCCTTTACTCATCCTCTAATGCAACGCTTCACTTTCTCTTTTCTTGTTGCTGCTGCTTAATTTGTTTTTATGACTCGACCACCGTTGCTGCCATCTCCTTCAGCTCTCATTACCTTGTTAAAGTGACTCATCCATTCACCCCTGCTGCTTCCTCAGCCGAAACTCAGGAAGTCCACATTTCCCAGCAATGACTTGCACTTCCTTCTATAGAGGAATATTATGACACATAACTGGACAATTCGATGACCAATAGGAGGACAAACCTCAGACATATTGTTGATGTCAGTGTAGGTAATTATTAGAAGTGCATCGTCTGTATTTTCAGTTTTAACAGCAAATGTTTCCACCCCCACTGACTCAGATGTGTTGTGTCCCTGCTTCAAGTGAAGAACTGGCTGGTGTTTTCATATTCAACAAAGTAAGCTGAAGGTAATTCTTCCAAAATAACTCCATGGACATATTTGTGCCCTCCGAATGGGCCTGCCTTAAAAACAAGGAAGCCGTTTCCCCGCAGGGATTCATTCACACCGTCCCTGAGTCTCAAAGAAACACAACTATTTACAGGAAAGCCATTCAGTGACCTTGTTTCTGCGACTTGCACAGTGCCCCTCTCAACCTTCAAAGTGAAGTGAAGCTTGAAGATTCATTTGTGTTTCCTTCAATCCCGGACTCAGAGGGGGGTGTTGCGTTCGACCTCACCGGCGTCCTCGCACTCTGTCGGAAAACCCAAAACAAAAGCTCACTTTGCTCTGTCTCCCAGCGGCCATTAGTCATGTCTAACCGAGGCAGCGTGTTTCTCCGTCTTGCTGTGATTGGTCTGTGTGTGGAAAAGAAAGACATTACAGTAAAGAGACGAGGCTTACACTTTTAACATTTTAACTGCAAATCATTTTATATAACTGCTGGCCATTTTCTAAATCATAAATTACAATTTAGAAACATTTGATGCAATCTTGCAAATATTTACAGTGAAACAGTAGGGTTTGTTTGAACAAGACTAACGATGTAAGTGGCTGTACAGTAAAAGGGTAAATGCTATCGATAGCACACAAGGCTAACATGCTGATTATTGAAACATAATCATAGTTGAGGCTATTGTTGATATTTCAGTCTGGACAAGATGTTGACTGCTTATTTTCCAACAAATCTTAGCCAATTAGTCAGTTCGCCTGCTGCTACAAATCATAACGTTCAAATTATTCTTTCCAAACTAATCATTGTTAAAAGCATAGGCTATTTGTTTGGCTTGTAACAGCATTACTGTTCAGCAGCTGAGCAGAGTCTTAGTTATTGATTATGTTGCGAAAAAAAGAAACGTGGACTAAAGAATGATTGTGCTTTAATGTCTGTTATTGATTACCTCATGTTTAAAGTTTGTATTACCCTGTACCCACGAGTCCTAAACTTACGGCCGTCTCGAATGTACTTAATCACAGAAAGCCGATGGTTATGATATTCTCAGCAGTGATAAAACATACACGACTGGTAGGTAATGAGCAATGCAAGACAACCTGAACAATCCTTTAGGTTGCCACTGACATTTGGACCGGCTTCATTATAAAACTGGAAAGAATAGCGAATGCTATGGTTCCAGCTCGAGGGGCTCACTAGAAAAGACGCTAACCAGTGCCAAAGCAGTCGTGCCAGTAATCTAATTATAGAAACTATCTGTAATGATGCAAGGACTTCTAACTAAGTACATTTTTCTCTGTGTGAGCCTCTCTACTCGTGTGTCTCTTTTGTCAGTTGTGTGTTCAGAACCAGCAGCTGCTCATAAGTATTCATTAGTCCTGCGTATGGATTAGCTGAGACAAAATGTGAGGGTGTAGATTGGGCTCCACTCTGCGCTGCCTCCTCCCGCTGAGCGCACAGCTGTTCAACACCACTTGACTTCTCTGACAACAATGTTCTCCGGTGGCTGTGGCTACTTTTGTTCCTGCTCGCCAAAGCATTTGTCACAGTGACTTTTCTTCCCTTGTTCATAACATCTTTCCCCCGTCCATGGGCCAAACTGTGATGAAACTGTTTCGTGGATAGCGTTTTGTTGATGTAACCGTGGTTCACAGTTATGGAGATTGCCTCCGATTTGTGGCCCCATTCCTCAGATTCTTAGCTCGCGTAAGCCCCACATTTCATCATGTTGTCATCTGGAACTCACACACACATATTTGTCTTTCTGCAAAGGAAAACATAAATACTTCAGCCCTTCATTTATCTGTGGTGTGTCGGATAAAAAAAGTTGCAGTTTCCTCCTTTCATTGAAAAATGCGTTGTCTAGGATAGTGTTTTGTTGATCACCATGGTTCGTTGTTATGGTGAGTGCCACAGATTTGTGGCCCCATTCCTCAGAGGCTCTGCTTTTAAGTCCCCTTACCAGCATGTTGTCATCTGACACACACACACACACACACACACACACACACACACACACACACACACACACACACACACACACACACACACACACACACACACACACACACACACACACACACACACACACACACACACTCACACACACACACACACACACACACACACACACACACATACACACACACACACACACACACACACACACACACACACACACCACACACCACACACACACACACACACACACACACACACACACACACACACACACACACACACACACACACACACACACACACACACACACACACACACGCACACACACACACACACACACACACACACACACACACACACACACACACACACACACACACACACACACACAGTCACACACACACACACACACACACACACACACAGTTTTTCTGCAAAGGGAAAATGAAATAGTTCAGCCCTTCTTTCTCTCCCCACTTGGCACACATGTATCGGTTGCGTTGTGTCTCCCGTTCCGGACAGCTGCACTGACTGGCTCTCCCTGAAATCTCCTCTGTGCCCACATACGCGCCCGACAAACCCGTGCATACTTACACCAGCAGGCCATAAGTCACCCTCTCTCCACCGCCTCCCTCCTGCCAAACACACACACATGTACCCATGTCATCGCTGCTCTTGTTTCAGCGTCTCCGCCCTGTTGTGCCTCGGCTAACTCCACTATTCGCTCCGTTTCCATACATTCCCCCCCCCCCTCGTTCCTCCCCTCCCCTCCGATCTTCTGTCACTACAGCTGTGTGTCAGCTGTCGGCCTGTCCCAGTCTAGTCTAGATGAAGCCGAAACACAGAAGGTCTACAGGGAAGACAGCCCGCCCTCTCTTGTCTCCCCCAGCTGTCACTCCCACTTCGGACTTCCACATATCATGAAGTTCCTTTCCTCTCTCTAGCATCACCACTGGAAATCTTTCCCAAACATGTCTCCAAAGTAGTCTTGGAGGGGGATGGAGCAATAAAATGTGCTTGTTTTCTTTGTGTGATTCACTTTAACTCTGACATTTTGAAAACACTGTAGATCTCCACTTTGTTGCCAGTGTTTTACTGTAGGTAAAACATACTGTGGCTCAAAAAAAGTCTCCCCCTAGAAATCTTAACTGACTAAAACTTGTACAATTCTGACCATGAGTTTATGTGATATACTCAGTTCACACGTTAAATGATTTGTTGATAGTTTCTCCTTGAAGGTCCCACGTCATGGCCATTTCTTCTGATCATAATTCCATTGTTCAGCTCTACTAGAATATATTTATATTGTGCAATTTTCCAAACTCACATTGGTTTCTCACAGCATCTCTGTATAGTATGTGTATTCACTCTCTGTCCTAAACGGCTTGTTGGAGCTCCCCCCCCCCGGCGATACAGCGAGACAGCGCGAAACTCATCCTGAGCACACAAACACTCACAGCCGAAGTAAAAACAATTAGTGTGGCTTAATATTGAGTAAGCAAAAGGTTTATAACGCTGTGAGAACGGGTCTGCGAGCATTTCTCCGCCATCCCAACTCGTCTATTACTAACCAGGGAGCTCTATGCAAGTCAATGGGACTCCCTGTTAGTTGAACATTTACGCTAAAGGTCCTGTTGTGTGAGTGTTGGAGAGAAAACTTTAGAAATGTTAGCTTTGCAGACCATTTACATGCACTAAAACCTATATGAAAATCCATTCTTAGTCAGTTCACACATTAAATGATTAGTTGATAGAGTTTCACGCCCAAGCACCGCTTTTAGTGTCTTTTCTACCAGAGATATACTCATAAGCTTCTTGTGAATAACTCATCATTTAGAAACGATCCTAATATTTTGTCCACCCCATTAATATTAATGAGGATAAACTTACTATAGGACAAACCTCTCACAACACCAGAACTACAGCCTCCAAAAGGATCATACATTTTAATCAGCACCTCCCGGCAACAGTCTCACCAACATCTGAACATTTTAACCTTCACGAAGGGAGATTTATAGCAGCACTTTTGTATTAGACTGCATTCGTTTTCACTAAGTGTAGCTGACCTATTAAACTTGCAGCTCAGTGTGGGCCTGATTGTGATTTTTAAGCTTTTAAGAACAACAAATGCTTAATGTCTGTGGTTGGGCGTTTTGAGCATATCATTACATTTGCACTAACCTAACTCAGACATGTTTTGATCCCTATTATTTTAAATTACTTTAACATCTGACCTTCTCTCTCACGCATTTATTCTCATTTTTTCCCATCTCCAAAAGTGACAGCTTCATCGGTTTGTTATTTACTCCAAACTTCTCCGACCGTTAGCTCCAATTAAGCTCCCCCCTATTACGGAGAACGTGGGTTTGAATTCAGTTTTGCGAATACTTGGGCCGGCTAATTATACATTCTTCAATTACCAATAGGCTTGCACCCTTTCTACAGGCAGAGAAGTATTATTGTACCTCTGCGTTCTGCTGCCAGAGAGAAAAACAAATGTCGTGTGTGAAAGTGGCCTTTGTTATATGGCTTTGAGCTCGCTCCTCTGGCATTTGGACGATTTCTGAGCTCGGCATGCAAAGCGTAGAGAGACAAATAACTGAGACATGCAACGTGCTTTTTTTGATCGAGGGAGTTGAGAAATGGACGGTGATCGTGAGCTCTGCTGCCTCTTTATGGAGCTGTATGTGCATGTGTGAAAAGGGCGTTTAATACAATCATTTCTGGTTAATGCAGTTTCAACAAGCATAATCCTAAAGTCGATGTAAATCTGAATATCTCTTTTTTTCTCCAACAGGTATGCCTGTGGGCATCAGTGTGGCCCCTCACAGGTAACCAGGTGTGTTGCTGCTGTCATGGCAACCCTGCAGCTGCTTCCTGTCGCTGTGTTCGCTCTCCTGGTGGCGCTGGTGTCGTCTTCAGGAGACCATGAGTGGCACTTTAACCCAGGTAGGATGGATTTCTTAATCTTCATTTTGTTATTTGAAAACGTATTGTAACATTTTAACCCTGCTTGTAGTTCACTTTATTTGAAAAGGGACATTACAGCGGAGGAAATAAGTATTTGATCACTCGTGCAGGTCTACAATCTTGTCTCTGAAGTCTTTAGACGGCTCTTTAGACTTGCCCATGGTTCTGTGGAAAGGCGTCTTTTATACAGGGAACAAAGTTGATATTATGAGTACTTTATTTGAAAGGAAATGGATTTATGTAACCGCTCTGTGGGAGCCAGAGATTGTGTTGGTTGCAAGGGGATCAAATACTTATTTCCCATAGTTAAATGCAAATCAATTTTTTTTTTTAATATAAAAAAAATAAAGACTGTTAATTTCTTTGTAAGTGGGCAAACTTACAAAATCAGCAAGGGATCAAATACTTATTCCCTCCACCTGTATTCTGATCATAATCTAACTATGGGATTACTTGGTTACCTTTTCTTGTATCCTAAATGTAATCCCTTTACATGTATTCCCTTACTCCACAAGCCTGATGATGACTCGCGTCAAGACAAATAATAACATGTAAAGGTCATCATCAAGTTCTTCAATGCAGCGCTTAAAACCCTGGAGAACTCAACACCTATGCCACAAGTGTCTTGTTGTTTTTATATTGTCTTGTTGTTGCGTGTTGGCACCTTGAGTCTGTTATCATTTCGTTGTACTTGTACAATGACAAATAAAGTTCTATATATATATATATATATATATATATTAGTGCTGTCAAAATTATCGCGTTAACGGCGGTAATTAATTTTTTGAATTAATTGCGTTAAAATATTTAACGCATGTGCAGAATGGCCCGCCCCATACGTGCCACCAGTGGCAGCGCTGGGGTAGGCTACACCCATACCAAGAAATGGCTTAGCCCCACCATGAAAAATGATGTTAAAGTAAGCAAAATAAAGTCTGCCAACTCGCGCGGAGTAAATTGCACAGACAGCAGTTAGTAAGATTGATTTCAGTAGCCACGGTTTTGAAAACTTTTGTCACGTAGTGATCGTCTTCTCAATAGAACATCTTTGATAACGGCGTGGTGTTGTTGCAGGAAGTCCCGACGGAGAAATGGAGAATACTCTTGCTGTAGTACAGGGCAGAGCCGTATAATAGTAATAATATGGCTCTGGTACAGGGCAGGGGTGCACATAACTGGTACGCAGGTTATGTGCGTAATCTGAAATGCGTACCGTCACTTGTGTCACAGCGCATTTGCGTACCGACGTACTTGTGAAGCTTTTCCAGAAGGCGGTTAGATCACCGGACGACAGAGTCGGTCTCCGTGTGCACAGACAGGCTGCTGTTAACGTCGGTCTGTACGACGGAACTGTGCCAAAACTACGCCAACCGGCTGCGGAGGGAGACTCCCCCCCTCTCTGGAGAACTGCGCTAAAACAGCTGATCACAACGTTCACACTCTTTGGTCATGAAGTACTCCACTAGCCCCCCCCCCCCCTCTGTCGAGTTTCCTGAAGTACTCCCCCGTTGATAGAAATCAACACGTAATGAATTAAGACCCTACGGTTTGATGATTGATAGGTGTGTGGGTTGTCTTTCATTTTGACACGCAGAACATTTTTATAATAAACATAGATACTGTATGTTAAATGGATATATCCGCCTTCTTTCATTTATCTTTCCATTCCCACAACAATATACATAAATAAATGGCATATTTTGGACATAGTTCGAATGGTGATTAATCATGATTAATTAATTTTTAAGCTGTGATTAATCTGATTAAAAATTGTAATCGTTTGACAGCCCTAATATATATATATAACCAGATACCTTGAAGACATACAGTAGATATCTAGTCTCGCATCACAACATATTAATATATAGAACAGCTATCACTAACATAGTGATCGTAATACTTCTACAACTACTACTACTACTACTACTACTACTACTACTACTACTACTACTACTACTACTACTACTACTACTACTACTACTACTACTACTACTATTACAACTTCTACTACTACTACTACTATTACTATTACTACTTCAACTACTACTACTACTACTATACTATTACTACTTCAACTACTACTACTACTACTACTACTACTACTACCACTACTACCACTACACCACTACTACTACTACTTCTACAACTACTTCTACTACTATTACTACTACTACTACTACTTCTACAACTACTACAACTACTACTTCTACAACTACTACTACTACCACTACTACTACTACTACTACTTCTACTACTACTACAACTACTACTACTTCTACAACTACTACTTCTACTTCTACAACTACTACTACTACTACTACTACTACTACTACTACTACTACTACTTCTACTACTACTACTACTACTTCTACCACTACTACTACTACTACTACTACTACTACTACTACTACTACTACTACTACTACTACTACTACTACTACTACTACTACTACTACTTCTACTACTACTACTATTCATCACACATTTAATTTATAAAGCACATGTCTTAGTACTTAGTGTATTTTATTTTAGTTGTTAATTCTCTATTCCACATTTTAAGTATTTGTATTTTACGTCTGAACACACTGGTGCTTCTTCTGTAACAAAGTAACTTCCCACATTGGGCGTAATAAAGTATTTATCCATCTATCTACTTACAGAGACTTTACAAAAACATTTAAGACAAAAAAAAAACATGCCATGAAATGAATTTAGAGACAATACAAATAAACAAAAGAGATGACAAGTGATGGATAAATTGTCGCCCAATTTCTGTTTCTTTTTTCTTGTGTTTCTGTCCTAAAAAGCTGCCACTTTAAAAAACAGTGGCAGTTAAATGAAATCCCACAAGCTCATGATTGCCCGTTTTAAAGCCCTCGCTGTCCTCTTTGTGTCGGCCATCGTACGTCCTGCCGCTCCGACATTCTCCTCACATTCTCAGATCAGTAAGGCTCATTCTCCGGCCGCTATCAACAGGCTATCCTGTGTCCCCCCTGTCTGCCAGCCAGTCGAGTGTAATAAGAGAATGAGACAACCCTCCAACCCTCCTCTGGCTCGTCAAGCCCGCTAATGCACAGGCAGCTCTTGAAAGTGTCAGTCAGAATGTCGGGGAAGGGAGTGCACGAGGCTTAGAGAGCCGACCAGGTGAAACCAGAGCAGAGCCGACCTTCAGACTGCAGCAGGCGGACCCGGAGTGAGACTGAGTCTGAACATATTGCTTATTATCTTAATGTTGTGATGATTTTGTTGTTTTTTTGATGCATCACTTAGTCTTTCAACACATTGGAGAAATCCATCGTTTCTTTCGATATATCGCGTTTTAAATGCTTTTATAAGAGTTGAATCCATCAGTCGATATGGAGTAATTAGCTGTAGCATGGTTTGTTATAGTTTAGTCACACTTTTCTGCATACTGCATAGTGTGTATTTGATAGATATACTCTATAGCTGTATTACTTCTACTGTTCATAGGTTTAGTGTTTTATTCATGCCTTTCCTTGTTAACGAGAACAAACTATTTCACAATCTCTGATCAATTAATTAAATCTAATTGATACAAGTCTGATCTGCACTCATTTGATAATCACATGTGTAGACACAGCGTAGCTCTTGTGATGGCAATGCTGAACAAATAATGGGATTATCAACTAATTATGCCCGCACACAATGAGTCTAGGATTTGTAGCTACAGTAGATTGAAGTAAAGTCTAGATTTGGAGATGGATAACCAGACTACGATACAACGCAGACAAACAGTTTGTCCAGAAGAATACATCTAAAGCCACCGTGGGCGGGAAGGTTTAAGTAAGTGTGACGAAAAAGGAAAGTGAGAGTAGAGGACACAGAGGGAGAGGCGGAGAGGTGAGAAGATTACAGATGGCGGGGTGTTGACTGGCGATGTGTGATGATGATGATGATGATGATGATGATGATGATGATGTAATAAAATGGGCACCTGCTCACAGGGCGTGGATAAACTGTGTGTGTCGTTGGGGTTTTAGGGGTTTGTCATTCAGCCCAGCATTCCTGTCCACTGACTCGATGACAGAAAGTGAGCTAGACGCCCAGCCCACCCGCCTCTTTCTGTCACCCTCAGCCTCTCCTCCGTATCCCTGTCAGGACCCCTTTCCACTTTATCACTCCCCAAACCCTCCCTCAGCCTCCCCCCTCTCCCCCATCCCCTCCTCTTGACTGACTTCACAGCAGATAGCTGTGGCGTTGGGTAATCCCTGCCCGGACCGCACTATCTGGATCATTTGATAATGCTGGACTGCAGTGGTGGCAGAGATCTGAGACCCGTCTGCGTTCTTTCAGTCGCTCTGCGGTTTCTCTCGGCCTTTTGTTCTCCTGCTGAAAATCCCTGGGCTGCGGTAACTGGAACGGGGGCAGGAACGCTGGGCTTTGTGTGGGACAGAGGGCGAGAAAGACGAGACGAGACACACAAGAAAAGACAGGAAAGGTGTTTACTGTGGAGATACTGCAGGTCCATATAATACAGTGTAGTTTGCCGTATATACTCAGTGTTTTAGTTTTCTTTAGCTTTTAAGATTATTTGTATAGTTACATTTAAAGTTGGTGTAAATACTTGTCTTTAGAACTTATTTCTTTAGATTGTTTATGTTCGCACCACCAGATACCAAAGCCAAGTCCTTGTATGTGTAAACGTACCTGGCAGTGAACTTGATTCTGACTCGTGCGGCGGTCAGACTGAACATCCACCCCGGCCCCTGGTAAACAACAACAACAACAAGCAAAACAGACTGTAACGAATATCTTGTGCAACACTATTGCTTATGTGCTATGGTGTTGCACAAGATGACAATATATACTTATGTGCAAGATAGAAATATAGATGAGAGCAATCCATCCGGGTACTTCCCTTTAGGTCACTGCCGCGCCTCTTATTGGGTGAAAACATTCGCTGTCATTTAACTTGCGGTAAATACAGATTGTGAAGTGATGATGTTTGATTGATGTTAGCCTCGTTAGCATCACAGTCAGAATCAGAATACTCCCAGAAACCTGCAGGTCCGCTCCAACTCTGACTACTTTTAAATCCAGGCTGAAGACTTTTCTTTTTGTCGCTGCCTTTAATTGAACTATTCATATATTTTTTCTTTTAATGTTTATTTTATTATCTTTTATTTTTAATGACTGGTTTTAAATACCATTTTCTTAATGTCTTTCATGGTTTGTAAAGCACTTTGAACTGCCTTGTGTTGAAAGGTGCTAAATAAATGAACTTGCCTTGCCTTGTATTTTTCTATTTGCATAATTACCTGTGAAGAAGTGTTTCCAATAGAAGAAGAATGTGTTGATGGACTGGGTCCCATTGATAAAGACCTCTGTCCTTCCTGCGAAGCAACAGATCTTTTCTTTTACCGTCCATATTTTCAAGAGAAAGTAAAGAAAATCACAACTTTGGATCATTTTAGATACACGCTGTGAGTCCATTTTAAGAATGTCTGACTCCTAAGGGCACTTGGTACACTACGTTTTCAGATCCATTTGAATCATGTTGTCCTTTTTGACCGAGCAAAGCTCAGGAATAAGTGATGCCAAACCCTGCGATTACGTAACGCACACCCTCATTAGCACGGGCTGTAGCACGGGCTGTAGCACGGGCTGTAGCACGGGCTGTAGCACGGGCTGTAGCACGGGCTGTAGCACGGGCTGTAGCACGGGCTGTACCTCCAGAGATCCTGTAAAAGAAATCGGAGTGGGCAGGAACAATTATCTGCAGAGTTTCTCCTCGCTCTCTCTCTGAGTTATGAAGCATGAAGTCCGGAAGTTTTCCCAGAGATGACATAACAACATTATGCTCCGTGACCAATGATGGCTGCTGACACTCTGATGGAAATATTAAGTGTCTCTCGGACATGTGCTCCATGTCTCTCTCGCACTTTATCTGAATCTCGCTTCTCCCCGATCTCCCCCTGCAGCTCAGTGCCGTTACGCCCTGGGGATGGAGGATGGCACCATCCCAGACTCTGACATCACCGCCTCCAGCGCCTGGTCCGACTCCACGGAGGCCAAACACGGAAGGTAGGAAGTGTGTGTGTGTCTGTTTGTGTGTGTGTTCTCACTCGTCACCGGCTTGAGCTTCAACATCAGGATCCATGTGTCTGTGATCCTCTCCAGAATGGAAGGAGTCGTCACATACAGAGCATCAGCTAGTTCCTGAGCAGTGTCCTTCACATGCTGATATCCAAGAGAGGGAGTTACACAGTCACAAGATGGAGGAGTAGAAAGCAGTCTTCACAGTTTACTTCAGATTAGCTCCACGTCAGAAATGAGCATGCTTGTCATATGTCTATCTCCATAGAGGCTGAATCATCATGTTAATCACAGAGCTATCATCTGCCTCAAACAGTCCTGATGCTCTTCTAGGCAATCAAGCATCCTGTCATGTACTCGGCTACAGTTGGGATACCTTTGTTATCATGTGTTACTCTGATGGGAAAATACTGAATGGCCTCTTCCAATATCTGTCTGTGTGTGTAACCACACGCGCGCGATATCTCTCTGGTGTGGTTACAGTCCTAACACATAGACGGTATGCTTATTGCCAGACTCCATGTGGCGTCTGGACTCCTGTTCTGGGTTGCTTTCCAGTGAAGGTGGTGGTTGGGTGACGATGTAATAGCAACTTTTCTTGTAGGATATTTTTGTTAAACCATGTTTTCAACGAAGGGAATGTGTTTTGGATTTGTACAGCAGCCAATAGGAACGCCCTCTCTGACCTGTGATTGGCCAACGTTTCCCATCACAGGCTGCATTTCCTGAAGCCCAGGCTTCAGAGCCAAGGTGAGCTGGACAGTGTAGGTTTCCCAGAACATTTGACTTTGACAATATGCTGAAAGGTTAATATTATTTGCCAAGTGAAGCCAAACACTGACAGCCTAGCCCAGCTTTCAACCATTTATTTTATTTAAAGGAAAATGGCATTGTTGTATTCCTGGCAGTCATTTGTTTGTTGTGAGATAATGCAGTGCAGACTTTTCAGATTAGTTTCAATAAAACATGCAATAGCATGACAGACATAAACTCATTTAGACGTGATGCTTACTGTGATGGATTACACAACTCCAGTGAGTTACAAGAGAGGGATAATTGATGAAATACCATTCGGAAAACAGTTGCTTTAAACTACATAAAAACGTCTAATAATCATGTTTTGTTAAAAAGGACGTATGCTAATTTTCAGGTTCTCTTCAAGTTATTAGCTGTGTTGTAAAGTGTTTGTTGTTATTAGTAAATTGACTTAAATATGTGAGCAAAAACCTCCTCTGGCATGTATCCTTTAAGCCGGTGTCAAACTCAAATACACGGTGGGCCAAAAAAAAAAAATGGGTACTAGTGGAGGGCCGGACTGGTTCAATGTTTATTGCAGAACGTATTGAAATGAACTCATTGCACATATTAAACCTGGAACTAACAAAGCTTACATGATTGCCTATAAAAACAACATTAAATAATCAGTTGCATTCATTTCTTATGGCTCTATCTGCAGAGTCATTTCTTATGGCTCTATCTGCAGAGTCATTTCTTATGGCTCTATCTGCAGAGTCATTTCTCATGAGTACATTTTTCCACAGGCCAACAACAGCTTCAACAAAACTATTTCCCTCAAAGAACAAACCAAACATGCCCTGTTGCCGTGAGAGAAAGTGCAGAAGGAAGCATCCATTGAACTCAGTGTGCTGCTCTGATGCTAGTTCAGACACTTGGCATCTCATCTCGGGGGCAAGGTCATCAGTGTTTGGGCTCAGGCTCTGAGCGGAGGAGACCCTCAGGATGGAGTGAAGGTGTGCGTGTAATATACCGGTGGGCCAGATCTAATAGGAATTAGATATTATCCTGCGGCCCGAAATTAAATCCACCACGGGCCTGATTTGGTCCCCGGGCCTTGAGTTTGACACATGTGCTTTAAGCTAATTTAGAACTGCTACTTTTAATGTGTTGCTTCTTGATAAAGGTATTAAATAGTTTGATGCTTTTTGAATTACGGCCAAATCTTTCCACCTATTTGTTGACAGTAGATTATTTGTAACTTCATGTTAATTTGTTCTGATCTTTAGGGGAAATGATCTGTTGGCATTAAAACAAGAAAGGTCCAGATGTCATATTGGTCATTTCACACAACCAGTAACTTGGAACATTTTATGATTGACTTTCTGTACGTTATGGCAAATGATCTACTTTAAAAAAACATTAAGTCAAGTAGCAGAGGTTTGACTGGGATAATAATATTCTCGTACAGGAACACTTTACTGCAGAGTGATGTGTTCGTCTGCGCGACTCTTTTTTCCAGTCTGTTGGCACCACGCCTAAGTAATTTGTCCGAGGTCTATTAGATTATGATAGAAGATGATGGTGTGTGTCTTTTAAAAACCCACCGGCTAATTATATTACCACCCTGTCTGTCCGTCTGTCTGTGAGGTCAGATCCCCGAGAGCCAAGTTAGGCCTGCAACATGCTAAAGCCATGCACTCAGGGGATCGTGAGTGTGTGTGTGTTCATGTGTCTCTATTGGCTCAGTGTCTCACCATGTGGAAATGATTGTTAGCCCAAGCTTTGTTTCCTAAGAGTCACCGGGGACTCTGAGGGAGAAAGAGAGACGCATAAAACAAGTGAAAGGTGGATATCTGCGAAGGTGTTCTGAAAGCTGCTTAGAAATGAATTTGGTTTCTTGGAAAGATGCAGAGCTGGTAGGTATTTCTCTTGCTCAGCATATTGGTTTCAGGGAGTGGAGAATAGTTGGAGGGGAAAAGAGAAATGAGAACGAGGGGAGAGGGAAGAATACTTGGCTGGTATTTAGGAAGGAAGCAGGGGAGCAATAGCAGAAGAAGTAGGTACTTGGCAGAGCGTCGTAATGATAATCCTGCTGGCTGGTTAGCGGTTGAGCTCTGCCTCATTCCCCCATCACGTTGTGAGGCTCTTATGTGTTGATAATCATCCCGTGGTCTCAAGTCTTCATGATGTCACCCACCGAGGGGGACCGATTGAAATACCCTCGCCTCTGTCGGTGTGACCGAGTTGATCCAGTGATTTGTTTTGGCGGTTTTCGAAGCAGTTTTCATTTTGAGAGAAGCCCCACAGCGGTCAGAGTTGTGGCCGGGCGTCTCCCCCAAAAGCTGCTCGTACGAATTGATCCGACGCCACAGTCACACCAAGCCAACTCTGAGGTCTTCATGTGGCCGATGTGTGGTGGGAGTGTGGACTTTTCTTCCCAGGCTGCATAGACGAAGGTCACGCTGAGGGGAAATCTTTTTAATGCTGCATGTGTGTGGTCAGGAGCCTCGAGGAGCTGCGAGCAAAGATTGAAGCTGACACCAGATCTTGTTATGAGGTTTAAAGAGCCAGTCATTTTCACTCCACTCCTTTCATCCTCTCTTCATGGGAAGCTTCCTGCCCTCTCTCTCTCTCTCTACTGCCTACTGTGCGCCTGTAGCTATAGCCAGGCTTTCTCTCTCTTTCAGACTGCGTTGCCCAATTTACAAGTCATCGTTTGGCTGCTCTTGAATCGATGTGTGTGTTGGTAGAAGCGGGCCGGACTGTTTGTGCTTTTGATTCTCAGTCGTGCCTCTGCGGCTGTCGGCTCTGATAGTTTTGATGTATTCAGTCTTGTTTTGGGTTCGTTTGCTTCTCTGAATGTGTGGGACTGGGAATCGGTGAACTTTCCAGTTTTTATTTCAACATTTGTTGGGGTTGTTTTCTTGCTCTAACTTTTAATAATGCTGTGTTTCTCGCAGGTTGAGTACTGGAGAGGGCGATGGAGCCTGGTGTCCTGCAGGATCTGTTTTCCCCAGTGCATCAGAGTACCTTCAGGTCAGATACTTTGCGCTTCTCTGATTGGAAAAGTTGGTAGAATTGGTACTAAAAGGGCACACGGAGAGTAGAGAGCTCCACAAAGGACCCTAAAGGTAATAGGTTCTTCCTTGACCCATGCTACACTCCTCCACCAAGATTCGGGTCAGTAGTTTTCCTCTAACCCTGCTGACAAACAAACCAGACCAAAACATAAGATTAGTGAAGTTTATAGTGTTTACCAGAACCTTTTGACATTTACTTTTACAGAATAACTATCATTATCATTTGTTAAATAATTACTAAGGAGAGGATATAGAAGGTCATTGATGATTTAATCCAACCAAGGCAATGCTTTGGAGATGTAATAACTTCATGGTGAGTTTGTGGGCTCTGTCTGCAGTGGAGTGAATTTTGAGGAATGTACTAAATATGAAGCTAACGCCAGAGGGTGATTAGCCTAGCATAGCATACAGATTTAACCTAGGCCCCTGGCTAGCTAGCAGCACGCTCCCAGCAGCTCTGTGTCTGAACTGATAACATTTTAAATTAAATAGCTAATCCCCCTCAGGATGTTTCTACCACTTGCTTTTAAAAATGAAACTTCTCCTACAGAAAAACAAAAAGGTGCATAATCTAATAGGGGACATATTAATAATAAAGTTGTTTATGGCACATACCGTACCACAGTAATTCTCCCTTTTGTACTAACCATTCTCCAGTCCGAGTTCCCTCTTCTTTAAAGCCCATTGGTAGCACTCACTTCCTGTTTGGCACATGGCTGCCAATGACCAAACAATAACATGACCTTATTAAACTAACACGGTTGGTTGTTTAATTGCATTTCACCAATAAAATCATTCATTAATAATAAAAGTGCAATAAAAGTCTTTTTATTTCATTATAGTGTACACAGTAATCGATGCCATTTACATTGTAATATCACAGTACACTCACTACACTCCCCCCTCCCTCCACCCGCAAAACCCAAAAATGCGTATCAAGATAACTTAAACAACGAGACATGAAAATAAAATTGCATTTGAGTCCATTTTTTATTAACAATGTAAATGATTACAGTATCTTTACCGTTATGACCAGACATGACTCTTTTTTAGCAGGTTGAATGCAGCTAGCATGCACGACCCACAATACCTCACCGAGGTTACAACAAACTACCTCTATTGTGAATCTGTTTGCCTGCAGGACGACATCAATAATACAACTTTAGAAACTAGAATGTCTATCCAACATTCACAAGTGTGACATACTGTATTCAGCTGTTCATATGTTTCCTCGATCTAATTCCTTTATCTGTATCAAATCAAGTTTTATTTATAGAGCACATTTATAAACGATTTTTGGTCGAGCTAAAGTGCTGTACATATAATAAAAATAGCCTACAGTAGAGACACTTTACAGCAAATAGTCCTTAGACCCTCCGTCCTTAGACCCTCTGTCCTTAGACCCTCACCGTTTGTTTGTGTCTTAGTGAGTGACTCGTGTTTTGATGATGTATTTCTTGTCTCCTGCAGGTCGACTTGCACAAACTGCACTTCCTGGCTCTGGTTGGTACCCAGGGTCGCCATGCCGACGGGCACGGGCAGGAGTTCGCCCGCAGTTATCGGCTCCGCTACTCCCGAGACGGAGTGAAATGGATCACCTGGAAGGACCGCTGGGGCCGCGAGGTTCGTCTTTATCTGTTCATTAAAACGGCGCGGCTTACTGTCACTGTCTCGGTGAACTCGATGAAGTACAGCGACATTCTGAATGCCAATGAATGAACTTTCAGGAAAATGAAGCGAGTTCTCCTTTATTGATGGGAAGCAGCTGCATGTCCTGTGGCTGTTTAATATCAATGTCATGTTAAACACAGAGGGCTGTGTAATTCATCTGTTTTAGATTTATCTATTATTTTTTGGCGAGTGCAGAAGTCTGTCACGGTGCCACAGAAACTGTGTCCTGTAACTTTTTCTGTTCAGGCAAGTTTTCAACGCTACGCAATGAATGTCTGACCTTGTGCGGATAAAGGCTTCTTACTGTGGGTGTTTCTCAATGTCGAGTACGCTTGCTTGGTAGCACATGTCTTCTGAGTCACTTGCTTCAGAAGCGAGGCAAGAATCCTTCCTGGCATTCGGAAAACGAAGAGTGGAACAGGCTAGCAAGTGTGCAGGTGTGCGTCATATGAGAGGCCCCGCCTTACATTTTCAGCCACAGATTTGGGGAAATTGGTCCGTGCGCAAAGCATTGTGGGGATTTTAAGACCGGAGTCTACACATGTGCAGCCTCGAAATGTCTCCAAACGAAGTACGCCGGGCTCGGTAGAATTCCAAGGATGCTGGACATTGGAACAGTACTTCGGCGGCACTCGATGACGTAGTATGTTATGAAATAGTAGCTCTGGAGCAGCTTTACTCGACATTGAGAAACACCCTGAGTTTGGACAATGTCCAATATTTTCTTTTGTGATAAGCTCGGCACTGTGTTCTGTTACAATACTACATGATAACATGGGGGATTTAATGTTTTTCTTTTATATCTCCAAGAGCGGATATTTCAGGGAAGAAATCATACCGTTGCAGGGGGTCCGCGGGGTCTTAAAAAGTATTAAAAGTTGATAAATCAATTTAGCGAAAAATTAAGGCTATTAAAAAGTATTAAACGCATTTTCCAAGGCATCACATTTTGTAGCTTGTTTTCTATAAGTATATAAATGGTCCAAAGAGGTTGTGTTCTACCGTCTGCCCGAATGTAATCATGGCGTAGGTGTGTAGTGTGATTCTGTGGAGTTTATTTCTGGCATCCCGTTGGGTTTGACGTCATCTGAACAGGACATCGCACGCTCACTGCTTGATAGCGCGAAGGCCCGTTTACGCCGGTTGCTAAGCAACATCGTTATGGGGAAATGCAAGTCTGCGTCCAAATGGTTGGAAGAGAAGGAGGAAGGACACTCAATACTGTATATAGTCAATGTGAGGTGAAGTGTGTCGCCAAGGTAACCGGTTAGAACTCCAGGTGGTGATGAGGTCTTAAAATGTATGGAAAGGGTCTTAAAAGGTTTTACATGTGACTTCAGGATTCCTGCTTAGACCCGGTGTTTGGTTTCCACTTTCATATTATTTCAGAACATTGCCAAGCAACAAACACTCTTGATTAAACGCAGATGTAAGTCTTGTGATGCCACTGCCAGAGGCTCACGCTCTTAAAGCAGTCCTAAAGCACACCCAAGTGTGTTAAAGATATAAGCCAGTTCATTTAAACTCTCCTTTGAAAGAGAGAATGAGAAGACACACACTGAACGAGAAGTCGGAGCCCTGAGGCGAGGGTAATTCAAGCCCACAGATAACAGAGGAGCGGTGTACAGTGAGATTACAGATCTGTTTCTCCCTCCCCAGGTGGTGACGGGGAATGAGAACACCTATGATGTTGTCCTTAAGGACCTGGGCCCCCCCATCGTGGCCCGCATGGTGCGCTTCTACCCCCTTGCTGACCGGGTCATGAGCGTCTGCCTCCGGGTGGAGCTCTACGGCTGTCTGTGGAACGGTGAGTGCTTGTCATCTTGCAATCTACTTATTATCTAAATAGTTATCACCGCAATAAACCGTATTTAATTTCGTCTTAAGGGTCTCCTATTATTCTGTTTTTCATCAATATATTATAGCTCTCAGATATATACAGAACATGTCTCTGAAGTGCTCCAAACCCCAAACAGATCATTGCAGCATTACCCATAATCCCCTCTGTTTCAGCCCTGTTTCCAAAGTGCTGATTCTCTGTCTGTTACTTCAGATGAAAATAAGGAGCCCCTCCCCACGCCCCTCTGAGAGACATTTGGTTACAAAGAACTCAATGGTGCTCTAGAGGAGATTCAGGTGATAAGGTGGGGGGGGGGGGGGTACCTTGATTGGCTAATGGTTACACAAGACAACACATCGTTATGACATCATCAAGTGGCCAAAATGTTGATGTAGAAGAGACATGAAAAAGTGGATTTTGCATAGTAGGTGACCTTTAAAGTGCAATATTTAATTTCATATTCTGTTCTTGTATCATATTCTATTTACATGTATATAGACTTCTTGCAGAATTTTTTATTTGTATTTTATTATATATGTCGCATTGTTGGAGGAGCTCAGGTCAGAAGAATTTCATTGCCATTTCTACACTGTAGCTTTGTGCTTATGATAATAAAACCTTTGAGTCTTGTGTGGAGACTGGAGAGAAATGAGAACACTCAAGAAAGCTGAAGTACCTGCGGGACATTTGCTTTTCTTCATCGTTGAATGCACTTAATCTTAATGTAAGTCGCTTTGAATAAAAGGGTCGGCTTAAAACGGCCCGATAAGGTTTTTTGGGGGTTTTCCCTTTCCTGTAATGTGTAGGTTTTAGTGCATGCAAATGGTCTGCAGAGGCTACAATCCCAAAGTATCCTCCAGAGGGAGTTTCTCTCCCACACATTTTGAGTGCCACTGTGCTTACTTTTGGTACACTTTGCTGAACATACCGTACGGACTATAAAGCGCACCTGCATATAAGCTACAGCAGCTAAATTGTCCGTCTGTCTTGCTCTCGTTCCGTCTCTCGGTTCCACTTTTACTTTGGCGCGCTACCTGTCTCACTCTTTTCCGGCCTCCAGCTTTTCCTGCTGGAGCCCGCCGCTTAAAGGTGGCGGGCGCGGACCGGTCATAGAGCCCATAGAGTTAAAGGTGGTTAATGTTACCTGTAAAATCCATAGATGTAGGAGGTTCCCTAGTGGCCGCTAGCTGTACAAACAAAATGGGGGGAAAAAGTCGCGGCTTATAGTCCGAAAAGTACGGTACTTCTTCATTTCTTCTTAAGTTTCTTTTTTAATCATTTACTTTGACTTTACTTTGATTTCATGACTGTCATATTTCTTCTTTTACTCAACAAAAGATCAGAGTTCATCTTCTACCACTGGTATATTCTTAGGCGCCTCGATACATTAGATCACATAAGTTGAATGTGACTGAATCCACTATCATCCTAGACTTACTGAGATAAGGGAGAAAAGGAGGATGTGTTCGATGGTAATGATTACGAGCGCATGTTTTCACCACACGTCACATGAGTTGACGTCTGGCATTCCATCAAGTTAACAGCCCCGCTGAGGGTCTTCCCGGGTAAAGAAGACACAGTGATAAATTGTGTTGCTTCACAAAGGACACAACACTGACTAGCTGAGTATTTATGAGGGGGGCTCACCTCCTCCCCTCCATCCACCTTCCTCCTGCTGCATCAGTCCGCCTGTAAATCAGGCTAAAACCCTCAGATCCCGCTCTGTGTCTTCCTGTGTTTATTGTTTTACATTCAATTTCGGACCTGCACTCTCTCACACATGCACTCTCTCACACATGCACTCTCTCACACATGCACTCTCTCACACATGCACTCTCTCACACCTGCACTCTCTCACACATGCACTCTCTCACACATGCACTCTCTCACACATGCACTCTCTCACACCTGCACTCTCTCACACATGCACTCTCTCACACATGCACTCTCTCACACATGCACTCTCTCACACATGCACTCTCTCACACATGCACTCTCTCACACATGCACTCTCTCACACATGCACTCTCTCACACATGCACTCTCTCACACATGCACTCTCTCACACATGCACTCTCTCACACATGCACTCTCTCACACATGCGAGAGCATAATCACATCCACAGACTGGTATGTGCAAACGGAGCATACTGCGCACACAGTGTAAATCCTGTGTGAGGCGTTGTTTATTATGGGTAGCAAAGCAGCGGGCTTTAGTGAGTGCTGCTGACGTCACCGCTGCTCTCGTGGAGCCGGCTGATTAGCTGTGTATCGGAGCGGGAGGCTTCAGTTTCACCCGTTAATGTTGGCTGGGACTCCGTGGGACCTCTCCGTTTGTTTTACTTCTTAAAAAAACATCTGCAGCAGTTGCCCGTGCCAGTGATGACGATTTACAGGTCTCCTATTATGCAAAATCCACTTCTTCATGTCTCTTCTACATCAACATGTGTCCCCTCTTCTTCATGTCTCTTCTACATCAACATGTGTCCCCTCTTCTTCATGTCTCTTCTACATCAACATGTGTCCCCTCTTCTTCGTGTCTCTTCTACATCAACATGTGTCCCCTCTTCTTCGTGTCTCTTCTACATCAACATGTGTCCCCTCTTCTTCACGTCTCTTCTACATCAACATGTGTCCCCTCTTCTTCACGTCTCTTCTACATCAACATGTGTCCCCTCTTCTTCATGTCTCTTCTACATCAACATGTGTCCCCTCTTCTCCATGTCTCTCTCTACATCAACATGTGTCCCCTCTTCTTCATGTCTCTTCTACATCAACATGTGTCCCCTCTTCTTCATGTCTCCTCTACATCAACATTTGTCCCCTCTTCTTCATGTCTCTTCTACATCAACATGTGTCCCCTCTTCTTCATGTCTCTTCTACATCAACATGTGTCCCCTCTTCTTCATGTCTCTTCTACATCAACACGTGTCCCCTCTTCTTCATGTCTCTTCTACATCAACACGTGTCCCCTCTTCTTCATGTCTCTTCTACATCAACATGTGTCCCCTCTTCTTCATGTCTCTTCTACATCAACATGTGTCCCCTCTTCTTCATGTCTCTTCTACATCAACATGTGTCCCTTCTTCTTCATGTCTCTTCTACATCAACATGTGTCCCCTCTTCTACATCAACATGTGTCCCCTCTTCTTCATGTCTCTTCTACATCAACATGTGTCCCCTCTTCTTCATGTCTCTTCTACATCAACATGTGTCCCCTCTTCTTCATGTCTCTTCTACATCAACATGTGTCCCCTCTTCTTCATGTCTCTTCTACATCAACATGTGTCCCCTCTTCTTCATGTCTCTTCTTCATCAACATGTGTCCCCTCTTCTTCATGTCTCTTCTACATCAACATGTGTCCCCTCTTCTTCATGTCTCTTCTACATCAACTTGTGTCCCCTCTTCTTCATGTCTCTTCTACATCAACATGTGTCCCCTCTTCTTCATGTCTCTTCTACATCAACTTGTGTCCCCTCTTCTTCATGTCTCTTCTGCATCAACATGTGTCCCCTCTTCTTCATGTCTCTTCTGCATCAACATGTGTCCCCTCTTCTTCATGTCTCTTCTACATCAACATGTGTCCCCTCTTCTCCATGTCTCTTCTACATCAACATGTGTCCCCTCTTCTTCATGTCTCTTCTACATCAACATGTGTCCCCTCTTCTTCATGTCTCTTCTACATCAACATGTGTCCCCTCTTCTTCATGTCTCTTCTACATCAACATGTGTCCCCTCTTCTTCATGTCTCTTCTGCATCAACATGTGTCCCCTCTTCTTCATGTCTCTTCTACATCAACATGTGTCCCCTCTTCTTCATGTCTCTTCTACATCAACATGTGTCCCCTCTTCTCCATGTCTCTTCTACATCAACATGTGTCCCCTCTTCTTCATGTCTCTTCTACATCAACATGTGTCCCCTCTTCTTCATGTCTCTTCTACATCAACATGTGTCCCCTCTGTGGAAAGAGACTCTGAAAGTCTCAGGAACAAAGATTCTCTCTCTTTTTGATCCATTTCTATAAAAACCTGTCTGAAAATGAGCTGATCAGATTTTGCCCACTTGATGATGTCATAACGATGTGTTGTCCTGTGTAACCATTAGCCAATCAGCAACAAGGTAACCCCCCCCCCCCTTATCACCTGAATCTCCTCCTAGAGCGCCATTGAGTTCTTTGTAACCAAATCTCTCTCAGAGGGGCTCCTTATTTTCATCTAACAGACAGAGAATCAGCACTTTGGAAACAGGGCTGAAACAGAGGGGATTATGGGTAATGCTGCAATGATCCGTTTGGTGTTTGGAGCCAAACACTTCAGAGACATGTTTTATATATCTGAGAGCTATAATACAGTTTTGAAAAACAGTATAATAGGGGACCTTTTAAAGTTGCTAACGATGCTAATGAAAAGCTTCAGTTGCAGCAGGTCTGTCTTTTTAAATATAAAACTAGAAGATCTGTTGTATTCCCAATAGCATGAATAATCTTGAAAATATGTCCATGTTTCTCTGCAGATGGGTTGAAGGCTTACACGGCTCCAGTGGGTCAAGTCATGCACCTCTCTGGCATGCCTGTCTATCTGAATGACTCCACCTATGATGGGAGCACTGAGCAAGGGTAAGATATTCAGCCTCTCACCATTTCATTTCTATGTATGAGACGGTATCTCATCTCCATACACTCCTAGAAATTGCTGCTTTTGGATATTGTTTGCATGGAAATGCGTGATGAAACAGATGCAGTCTCGAGTGAAAATTGCTTTTTTTTGTGTAAATATGATCAAAATAGTCACCAGGGGATCAGGGGAATACCAAACCCCCCTCTGCAGCACTCATCACATCTGTTAGCACTGAAGTGGGGGCTCAGCCAAATCCTTCCTTGAAAGTTTATTCTAGTGTCCGCCATAATCGAAAGGGAATGACATTATTTCTGTTAGTTGCTCAGGGATTTGAGGCGTGTTTCCTGGCCGTAATGTTTTGGCAGGGAGTGAAGGAGGGGTGAACTCTGAGTTGGTGGGGGTCCTGCACGAGCATGGCTGTGAGGGTAATGGGGCTGAAATGTTTTGCTAGCGAGTAAGCTAACACGTCTGATGTAATCCAGACTTATCTGTAGCAGATGTGTGGAGTTCGCAGTGTGTGAGCAGGTGTGTGCGGGCCTGCATGTGCACCTATGCATGCCTCTACATGAATACATGTGTAAATAGAAAGTGACAGCGGTCCACAGTGCAGCACTATTCCTACACAAAACTACACTCAGTAGGAGGTAACTCAGTGTGGTTTAGTTTACATCAGTGTAGGATGCTTGTTAGGGCCACTTGAGCACATATTTATATCTGGGAACAAATATTTATCTTGGCATGACAGATTACATAGTTGTTGAATACCATGTATAATTTGTATATTGATATAGGGGGGGACTATGTCCAAGTGCTATATTTTATTATTTACGACAGGTGTTGCTTTTTAACTTTGAACTTTATGCATTGAATAGACGGCGACTATAATCCGTTAGTTATGACCTTAAGCAAAAGTGGTCAAATTTAAGAATCAGGTTTATTGCCATGTAGGTTCACACATCCAGTATTAGCTTTGGTGAAGATGTATGCAACAATACACACTTTATAAGGATGTAAGTAGTAAGAGAGAGATAACAAATTGAACAATTTTGAAGAGAAAATAGAAGGGAAAAAAAGATCCAAGTAAAAAGAGGAAATATTTACAATGAACTTAGTATTTTCAAAACAGGTATTGTTATAGAGAAATGATAAAAATATTCATATTTAAAATACTGACTCTTCCTTGAGTCCAGATAGAACAATATTCCGTCATAATTACAGTCCGCATTGAGAAAAACCTACATTTACAGGAAGCTTACCTCGATACTGTGTGTGTGTGTGTGTGTGTGTGTGTGTGTGTGTGTGTGTGTGTGTGTGTGTGTGTGTGTGTGTGTGTGTGTGTGTGTGTGTGTGTGTGTGTGTGTGTGTGTGTGTGTGTGTGTGTGTGTGTGTGTGTGTGTGTGTGTGTGGTGTGTGTGTGTGTGTGTGTGTGTTGTGTGTGTGTGTGTGTGTGTGTGTGTGTGTGTGTGTGTGTGTGTGTGTGTGTGTGTGTGTGTGTGTGTGTGTGTGTGTGTGTGTGTGTGTGTGTGTGTGTGTGTGTGTGTGTGTGTGTGTGTGTGTGTGTGTGTGTGCAGGATGCAGTTCGGAGGCCTGGGTCAGCTGTGCGACGGCGTCCTGGGAGGAGACGACTTCATGCAGACTAAAGAGCTGAGGGTCTGGCCCGGGTACGACTACCTGGGCTGGAGCCGGGAAGCCCTCGGGCAAGGCAGCGTGGACATCGAGTTCGACTTTGAGAAACCACGCGTCTTCAACAACATGCAGGTAGGCAGTGAGAGTTTGTGTCATGCTTTGTTGTTTGTGTAAACACATGTGAGAGGGTTACGCAGGGCATTGTAACCCCACTGCAGTCTCCGACCGTGTGGAGCGGCCTGTAAATGAATCACCGTCGGAGATCTCATCCAGGATAACGTTTCCTGTCTGTGTCCTAAGATTTCTTTTTAAAGATATCCTCTAATATAAATTGCAAGGCAACTCAGTTTGTCCACGAATAACACATCATGCAGAATCTACAGACTCTCGTGTTCACAATCAGTCTCATCTAAACGCAATCTAAATTTGATCACGATGTCTTTGTGTTATGCAGGATATTGTTATCCCATTGGATTGTTTTGTCTGTGACATTGATCCAAAAACACTATCTCTGGCCTTGTAGTTAAGACACAAACTGTATCTTTTTAAAAATGAAAAACCACTGATTAATCTACAAGTAGCTTCGGCGGTGTTTACACGAGAACGAAACGGGTTGTATCTGCTACTTTTCTCTCGTGTATAGCCCGTTAGTTCACACGAGGCCGTAACGGAACCGCAACGGAACCGCGGAAACGGACCCCGCAAACGATAACGGGTCCCAAGGTGGAAAGATCTGCAAACGGAATGCTCTGGGGGGGCAAACGGCTCCATGTGTACGCCCATAGATATAAACACTAGATGACTCACCCACGCTGCTGGCCAATGGAGACCGACGTTGCCACATGGCGGCCATCTTGCCACAGGCAGCTCGCTCATTCATAACATTAAGTCTATGGTGCACTATTGAAATAACCGCTCAATTTTCAACCAATTTTCAAACGGTTTGTTTCGTTATAAACATCAAATATGTAGTTATGATACTGCATACTTATAATTATAATCATTAACTTGTTTTATTCAACATGACTTGTCTCCTGTATCATAGCCATGCTAATAACATTTGTAATAAACCAAACCGTTTGTAAATCAGTGAAGATTTCAGCGAGTTAAGAGTATTTTTGTGCAGATCACTCACCTTACAACAGCTGTAGCAGTAGTTGTTGACTGTGGTAAGATGGCCGCCGGTGAGCTACGCTGGTGACTCCCGCGACTCCCCCTTGAGCCATCTAGTGTTTGTTTGTTTATATATATGTATGTGTACGCCTCTATACGATCATTTCCTGATAACGATGAAGCCATAGCCCCGCCTCTCCCCACCTCTGCTGCTCACTGCTGTAGCATGGTCAGTAGCTACTACTGCTAGTGCTGCTGCTACTGAGCATGCTACAGATGTTACTGCAAAATATACAGCTCCTCTACCACAACCACCAGCAACAAGTGGACATGGAGGATTACATGAACTACATGTAGCTAAATCTACCGCGGGGCATAAACAGAAGGGCAACCATGCTTGGGGGTCTTCTTCTCTGCTTTTGGTGTATGTTGTGGCAGAAGTACAGCGCCACTTACAGGCCCGGCATATGTACTACAGCGTTTCCAGTGGTCTCGTGTGAACGGACATGTTAAATGAGCCGAATGCGTGTGAACAGAAGACTTTTTTGATAACGAATTCGGTCCGTTTGCGCTCCCATGTAAATGGGGTCTTAGTTGCATTGTATTCCTTTCTTTCCATTTGTACAACCTGCATCAAAACGGGGAACCATCCACTCGAAGTAAAACTAATCTCAGAGAACAAGAACTGTTCATAATGTAAACTTTTCTTGTTCCAGTCTTACACTTTCTCCTTTTCTTTGACCTCTGAGAGTAATAAGGTGCTGTGTAGATAAGATTGCCTCCCCCCTAGACGAGATGATTAGATTTTAGAGCAGCTTGATGCATAAATCTGCATATTAAAGAAGTGCGGCTGATTATATTGAACTTTATCAATGATAACCATGTGTTACGTGAAGACAAGTATGCAGACAAAGACCTTTTATAATGAATACCTTAATTTGGTTAAATAATTTAACTCGTAGAGGGAAACATGTTATTGAGTTTACGGCAGGATATTAGGCTGAGTTTCTTTCCGCATCTGATGAAACTCCTTTGCAATTCGCACAGCTCCACAGCCTCTCAGACGAACTCCAGCGCAGAGTTATGGGCTGCCATCTCGTAGGAAAGCAACACTCTGGCTGGAAAAGCTCTGCAGCCATTTAATTAGTTTTAATGTGCCATTGTTTACCATGGGACAGTGCGTCTGGGTGCCACCGCGTTGCATCACACTTTTGTCTGTGTGGCTTTTGGGGTTAGTTTGTGGAGCGACAGAGGGGGAATGATACATTGAAGCAACCCAGTTTGAGTTATAACTGTTGGATGCGAGTCGGAATGTCGGTTAGGGTGGGATTTGTCCTATACATATTAAACAGTCCCCTAGTCAGTGTCAGCGTGACATGTAATCTCTCAGTGGCTTTGGTTTTGACTGCGATCCAACATTTCTAAAATGTTTCCTCAGCTCTTTTTTTCTCTTCGCATATTCATTGTTATTCCAGTGTTTCTCAGTTACCTTTTGAAATGGTTCCCCGCGGTATTCCCTTATCCTGTGTTTCCTGCCTTTCCCCCTGTGGTTTCCCTCACTAGCCTCAGCTGACACACACCGTTATGCTGGCCTGGCAGAGCGGAAATGTCGGACACACGGGTCAAGTAAATACAGAGTGGGAACCTGAAGCTAATTCAGGCTTGACTTGTGTCTGTAGTTCCTAAACTTTCACCTAATCACGCTCCCAAAGGGAACCCTGCTCTCTGACCTTCTGTTGCGCGTGACTTACACTTCCTGCAGGACCTTTACCGGACCGGGCACCCTCTGATTTGCCTTTTGTGAAGATCAGGTTCTGTCCTCTGGGAATTGATGTAACTTTTCATTGTAAGTGAAAGCTGGGGGAAACCGAGAGATCAGAGGAAGCTCATAATGTACGTTAGATTTACGATGAAACAAGTGAAACATAACTAATGCAGCGCTATGTTCTCAAACGAAGCTTTGTGCAGGTCATTGAGCCGTTTCCCCTGAAGGCACGTTTATTTATATAGCCCCTTTCAGCACCAGGCAATTCAAGGTGCTTTACAAAAATGGAAGTCATTCAGACAAAGGCATTTAAAAACAGTAAAAGATAATAAAAGAAACATTAAAAGAAAAACAAAAAAGGAAAGACATTAAGAAAATGGCCTTTAAAATCAGTCATTAAAAAGAAAAGCTAATAAAATAAACATTAAAAGATAAAAGTTACAGTGCGGTCTAAGATATGATTAGTTCAATTATTTCGGTTCTTGTGTGTGTGTGTGTGTGTGTGTGTGTGTGTGTGTGTGTGTGTGCGCACATGTGGAGCAGATTAGAGTGGCTGGCCTTCTTGTAAGTGTGAGGTTAATAGCTAACCTGTCACCCTTTGCACTGAACAAACCTCCCACCCTCTCCTCCTTACCTTCCCGTCTCTGAGATCTACAGTGCTGAATTCTTGCTTGTTTAACTCCCTCCTCCATCTTCCTCCACGTCCCTCCCTCTCCTCCTCTTCCTCCTCCCTCCAGCCAGGATGACGCCTCGTACATCAGCTTTTATGGATTCCTCTCTCTTTGGCCTTTCTCTGCTTGTAGAGATGTATCGTCTGCTCTCCTCCATCGGTCTTCTGTCATCGTTTTCTTTTCCCCCTCCTGTGTCTAACTTGTATTCGTGCTCAGCTCTGAGTCGTGCCAAAGCAATTACGGTTGAAACGGGATGAAAATGTGTCATTAATTGTTGTGATTAATTTAATGTCTTTGTGTCTCCAGGAAGTATGAGTGATTAGAGCCCTATTTCCCATCAAAGTCAACTTTATTGTCAATCTTTCAGTTTGTGTTCAAAATACCGTTTCCAACCATCCCGAATACAAATACGTGTATCCTATATATATATATACACAATCAAAAGACACATTTATACATATGCACACATTAAATCACAACAATCGATACAAAATATATATACAAATATGCATCAGGGTCGAGTTAATTCAGGTGTGTAGATAACTAAAGGTCTAACTCTTCCTCTTTCCTCCTCATCTTCCTCCTCTAGGTGCACAGCAACAACCGCCACACTCAGGGCGTGCGAGTCTTCAGCAAAGTGGAGTGTCTCTTTAAGCCGAGCATCCTGCAGCCGTGGTCTGCGGCCCTCACGCTGCCCGTGCCCCTGGAGGATCTGAAGGACCCCTCCTCTCGACCCATCACCCTCCCGCTGGGCGGCCGGCCCGCTCAGATCCTCCTCTGCAAATTCTACTTCGCTGATCGATGGCTGCTCATCAGCGAGATATCCTTCCTCTCTGGTACGAAACACGATGAAGTGAAAAGTTTGTGTCAACCCTCCTGTCGTGTTCGTTTCTCCCCCTTTACCTTTGGTGTTGCTGGTCAAATGTGAACAGTCGCTCCTAACTGCTCTTACATTAACAGACGACACTCGTTTTGTGATTGATGAACATAATCCAGGGTTACACATTCATTTCCTGTGGAGGTTTTTTCTGATCGGGAACACCAGACTCTAGGACACATGTGTCAAACTCAAGGACCCTTGGTGGATTTAATTTCGGCCCGCAGTATAATTTCTAATTACTATTAGATCTGGCTCGCCGGTATATTGCACGCACACCTTCACTCCATCCTGAGGGTCTCCTCAGCTCAGAGCCTGAGCCCAAACATTGATGACCTTGCCCCCGAGATGAGATGCCAAGTATCTGAGCTAGCATCACAGAGCAGCACACTGAGTTCAATGGATGTTTCCTTCTGCACTTTCTCTCACGGCAACAGGGCATGTTTGGTTTGTTCTTTGAGGGGAATAGTTTTGTTGGAGCTGTTGTTGGCCTGTGGAGAAATGTACTCATAAGAAATGACTCTGCAGATAGAGCCATAAGAAATGACTCTGCAGATAGAGCCATAAGAAATGAATGCATCTGATTATTTAATGTTGTTTTTATAGGCAATCATTTCAGCTTTGTTAGTTCCAGGTTTAATATGTGCAATGAGTTCATTTCAATAAGTTCTGCTATAAACATTGAACCAGTCCGGCCCTCCACTAGTACCCTTTTTTAAATGTTGGCCCACGGTGTATTTGAGTTTGACAGCCCTGCTCGGTGTTACAAAGTTGACTAAACCACCCAATGAAAGTGGTGATCAGCATGTTATGTTCAAATGCCTAATGTGGAGGATATCGTGTGAAACAATCAAATGTAAAATACATTGTTTATGATGTGAATGAAGTGATCAGATTTGACTCAAACACGACAAGAAGGTTAAATGTGAGATTTGCGTTTCTGTTGTGTGGATGTTCTTTCTTTGGAGGTCACGTGGGTACAGTGGTTTCACATCTATCCAGCAGTCTGTACATGAGTGAAACGTGTGTCCTTGCCGTGTGCTTTGAATTGATTTAAGATATGAGAACTTCTTTTAAAGTCAAAGACCTTGCTCAGTACTGGCAGAGATTCAACACAAAACATCATTTAGTTGTGCCCTACAAAAAAACATTGAATTTGCCTACCGTGAACTGTTCCATTTGTTTGTATTGAAACACTCCCAATAAATGTGAAGTTAATCAGAATCAGAACGTGTAAAAAGGCCTGTTGTCTTCCCTATCCACCGGTTTACAGGCTGAAACAAACGGGCGGCAAACACAATGGGGGTTTGGGTGTCTTCTGGCAGAGCTCGAGTCCTCTATCTGATTGGGAGTCAGGCAGACGGAGCCTCTGCTCCTCCAAATTAGATTGTGCAGACTAATTAAACTGTCCTCTCCACTCACAAACTCACTCACTCAGTCAGTTTAGCGTGACAAGAATCCGCAAAGTGGTCAGTGATCACACCGCCCTCAGGTAGCCGAAATCAATTCACCCAGCAGCGGCCTGGCATGTCTCTGGACTCGAGTCAGACGAGACCTGTGGCTCCAGAAAGAATGGACACACAGTGCTCCTATAAACATATGAGCAACTTAAAAAAGACTGAGATGTTTCACTGTGCCATTCGTTGCACCTTTTTGTTCCCGTCTGGTATGGGTATTTATTGCCTGGGTGATGATTTTAACAAGTCCCATCTGTTTGCCAAGGCTTTCGGCCCCTAATCGATCGGTTGTTTTGTCGGTCTGACTTTTGTTTTGTTACGTTTGTTTTTTTGCCCTACTACTTGTAAAGCGACCTTGGGTCCCTTGAAAGGCGCTATACAAATCAAAGCTATTATTATTAATATAGAGTCGACACCACCAACACCTCCACCTCTCTGCAGTCTCATGGTCTTTGATGGGACAGAGCTGACATCGTGATTGTGTCCTCTGGTATCGGACTGTTGTCGATGTTTAGCAGCGACTCGCCATCAAGCAGGCAGGTGTTGCTTTTAACCCTTAGATGCACGAGTGACTGGCGTGTACACTCTTCCAGACGTGGGTCAAAAGGGACCCCGATTAGAAGAATGTGTTTTTATGCCATTTGTCATTTTGGTTAAGAAAAATCACTTGTATAATATTACTAATATTTAGTATTATATTTTGGTTCACACGAGCCATTTGTGACCCACTTATGGAAGCTTGGGGTAGTAATACAAAAACTACAATTTCTTAAAATGTATAACGTTTAAATTTAAAATGTGAATGGCACGATATCCAAAACATGTTTTTTGAGGAATAGCTGGAATATGAAATGATAAAAAAGATACTTCAAGAAAACCACCTCACGGGTCAAAGAAGACCCACTTATGAACTGTGATATGAAGTTAGTTGTTTTCTCTCCTCTGGCCCAAAACAAAGTCCGTTCACTGGACACATGGGGGAAGAACTCCAACCTGTTACACGCCGTATTAACTTTTGTGACACATAAACAAAACGGAAAACGTAATCAGACGTTGACATGCTGTCCCCGAGACATTAGTGAAAAAGGCACAACCAAATGAAATGTCACTTATTTCACATATCGCAAAACAATGCAATTTCCATAATTAAATGTGTTGTGTTAATGGGATTTGATCATTACATGACATACGTTCAGTACTGTGGCCATGTTGGGGTGAAGCGCCTCGCCCAGGGACACAACGACATGCTGACTGCAGTGGGACTCAAACTTGTCCCCCCCTGATTCGAAGTCCAGCGCTCTATCCACTGAGCCACAGCCGCTGATCATAAATTGAAACTTCCATAATCCGTTTTTGATAATTTTCAAAAGCTCCACACAACAGACACGAGTGTTTCCCCCCCGCTGTGCAAAGAGTTTGCACACGTGCATCTTATGGGCCTGTCTTATTGGATGTCATTTCAGTATAAAGCCTGTGTTTGCCTATTGTCAATCATTCAGATTTGTCAATAAGAATTGCATCAAGTCACAAACAACAACATGAACATAATCTGGTGTTTGTCTGGAAACACAACCACTGTTTCCTAACATCCGGGACAACAGGACGGTGTGTTGGTCCAGATGAAAACCTCCTGAACCCATAAAACATTATTGATTTTCATTAAACCGCTCTTCCTCCCCCTCCTCCTCCTTTTCCAGAGCCATTTGACAAAGATGTCACAGAGACGGATTCATTTCCTCCGATTCTTCCCAAGACTCCTTCCACCAGCTCCTCTGCTCCACCTCTGAACCTCACCTCCTCCTCTCCCACGTCCAACTCCTCCAACTCCACCTCTGATGCATCTGGTGAGTCCTGCTTCTGCTCCACCCATCTTCCTTCTCTTCACTCTCTCTCGTTCCACCAACCCTTCTCTCTCAGTTGTCTCCCTTTTCATCACCCACCACACTGCTTCATCTGTATTCAGCCTGCCCCCCTGCTTCTCTAATTCTCCTGATCCCCCCCTCATCACCTCCACTCTCGGTGCCCGTCACTTTCTCAGCAGTCGTGATGAGTGTGAGCATGTCGCCATGTATCTAAGCTTTGAGTGTAAAGCAGAGCCAAAGGCAGGCGGTGCCAAAGGAGCCCGTGTTGGACGCGCTCTGAAATCCTTTGGCCCGGAGCCAGACATTTGCTGAACCTTATTCAACACCGGATGCTTATCTTAAAAAGTTCATTAAACTTAAAGTGCAGGAGGAATCTGGTCTTAAAGTAAAGGTCAAATATTTTATTCTGTCTGACCGCTTAAAAGTTGGCATACACTTTTTTAATTTACATAACGAAATGAGCCAGAATCCTGCCATCTCCTCATCACTTTCTTCTGAGTCTTCACTTCTTCTCTTCTCACACATTCCTCCTTTGTCCATCCCTCGCTCCTCCAGAACCCCTTCCCACCAACTCCTTCATGACGAACACCACCGGTAACTGGACGCTGTCAGGTGAGAGAGCATAAAAGAACTCAAATCAGACAAAGACGGATGAACCCAGCGCCAACGCTCTGGCCCTCCTCCAGCGTCCTAAACGGTCCCACAGAGTATGAAGCTTAGGAGGAGGGGCTCCAGGCTTTGGCGCTCCGCTCTGTCCCGTGGGTTTGAAGATATACAGCTGTAGGAAAAACACTAACAGAGCTATAGTGCATTATATGTAATGTACAATAACAACTTGGCTTCCTGCGGTCTCTCAATATGCATGTTGTTTTTCGAGGGAACTGGCTCTGTGGTACATAGCTAAACAATGACATGGTTTTCGCTGGAGTGCTTGCTGCTTTGTCCTTGTGACTGGCTTTGGTTGAGCGGCTTTGTTTGGATTTATTTATTGCCCGCATGGTGTTGAACTGACAAAAGAGAAGGGGAGAAAGCGGTTGTTTCCTGTTGTGGTGTGTGTTGTCTTGTAAGTGTGTGCTTGCAGGTGTATATGTGTGTGTACACATGAAGCGTGTGTTTTTTGTAACTGTGCTCCTCGTCCCAAACAGTCACTTACTGTTAAAGTGGTTTTGGTTTAGTTCATCCCTCACCCAAACAACATGCCACGTTGACCTTTTGTGGGAGAAAAAATAACTCGATGACACTGATTAATATTTAACTCTGAAGCTGAAGCCGTTCACATTCTGTTCTCAAAGCGGCGTGCAACGAGAAGCCCTGTGGTATGAGCGGGCAGACTGGATTCAACCTCGCACACAAAATCCTCATAAGATGTTTAATTAGTGTGTGTGTGTCCCAACAGTGCATCAACACACCAAAGAATAGACAGTGTAGCATAGTAATGTCCACACATCACATCAAACCTACTAATAACTTCAGGTTGGAGACCATCAGCCGGACACTCATAGAAACAGCTAACATTTCTGCCTCTATTTTTGCTCCTCAATATGCAGAATTTGGTGGCAACACTCCCAGGGCGGGACTTCCTGTAGCCAAAGATGACAGCAGTAATACAGCTATTTTGATTGGCTGCCTGGTGGGCATCATCCTCCTGCTATTGGCCGTGATCGCTGTCATTCTGTGGAGGCAGTACTGGAAAAAGATCCTGGGCAAGGTGAGTCGAGAGAGGTCACATGCAAGTGGTGAAGGACAACCACTAAAACAAACTCTCCGTCTATGTCAGTGCTGCAGAAGGTTTACACATCTCCTGTCGTAGACTAAAAAGCCACCTGTTTCCACTGAACCTTGGCTATTAAAGTCTAAAAAGGGTAAATATGTTGTAGTATATCAAATGCTCTGGCTTACTTAAAGCTAATGTACACTCAGGGTTCCTGCTGCTTCGCTTTGGATGAAAGCTAAAACAATTTAACGACCACTTAGCTTTTTGAAAATGAAAGCCAAGTGCCGTTGTAAATATGCAAATTAGTGCATGATCATCACATTTTTAGCAAGTTTTAGAGCTCGGGCTTGCTTCTTTAATTAAAAAGGTGTCGACGAAACCGCACAGGATGCACTGCATTTAGATTCCGGCCTTAAGTCGAGGCTTCATTCGGTGGCAATTGCGCGGTGAACGTGAGGTTTTACGAAACCAATCTAACCCTGATGGTGTCGTTCTTCAAAAGCCATTTCATTGTGCAGTCCTCATTTACTTTATAATGACGAGTTAAAAACCGTTTCTATTGCAACAGTAAGTAGGAGTTAGTGTTTAGCTGTAGCTGTAATTAGAGATGGGTGGTGCAGAGACAGATCTGTCTAGACGGTTCTGAGCTCGAACCCGCTGGCAGGCGTTTGAAGTCTTGTCTCACTGTTTTCACCCACAGTCCAAAAGCAGGCAGGTTAAGTGACTGATGCCCGTAGAATTGAATGTGAGAGTTGGAGCCATTTGTACTTTAATAGGATTATTGTAGTTTGATTATTTTTCTCATGTTTAAGATTTATATATGAATACCCCATTATTCAGATTCAAGGCTTTATTGTCACTAGCTACAGTGTAGATATGAAAAACAGTTGTGCAAGAGAATGTTTTGAGATGTGGAAGTAAATACAAATAAAATAGAAAAAGTGCATGAAGAGTTTTGAAGTGGTTATTTACTTTGGTTTAGTATGAACGTGAACGAGAGTCAGTGTTTTTAATTGTAGATGGGACTAAAACTCCTCCACAGTGAGTGTGATCAGCTGTCAGCCATGTGATGACCTGCCGCATGTCAACTGGGCTCAGCCTCCCATGACTTTGTAAAGGATAAGTGATTACAGATAATGGATGAATGTAACGAGCAGTGGCGAACCGTGTCTATCACTGGACCTACTGTGGACACACACACCCCCCGCTGCCCCCCCCCCCCTCTGAAAGAATACGCCCATTGGCTACACATCAATATATGATTGGTTGATCAAACTGTCAGTCCAAACGTGCGCTCTCATTCAGTGCAACGGCCAGGGCATTCGATCAAGGATGTGGAATACCTTGGTTGAAGGACTACCCAGAGACCCAGAACAAGATCTGATTGGTTGCTTTCTTTTCTAACACAAAACCACTGAAATGCGTAGTGCAAGGTCCGAGAAGGAGAAACAAATAAACGAAACACTGTAATATTACAGACCAACAACACAGATATGATTCTCATTTATTCATTTTATTTATATAATTAAATCGATTTTGTGTTTGTTTTATCTGAGTGTTCCAGGGTATTCTCTGAATACCCTGAAGGCCCCGACGGTTCGCCTCTGGTAACGAGCAATATTCATCATGCAGTCGGGGTTTCAGTAGATAAACTTCTGCAACACTGAGATAGTTAACACCCTGGTTCATTGGAGGTAAATGAAGTTCACAGCATCTCGTTACTTTTCCACAAACATGGTCTGGGTAATCCATAGTCCTTTCTGTCAACAGCTTTCACTTTAATTATTTCCCACAGAATAAATAACCCTAAGTGAGAAAATGTTTCTTGTGTGATTAGGCCCCTTTTTTAACCGATAGAGTGATTGATGGCAGGCTTATTTATTTATTCATTTATTTAACAGGGACGGTGCACATTAATGAACATTTCTGTAAACGTGCCAGAGTTAGCCAAGAGGCTTTTTCATCTGTAGTCCCTGGACAGATTTTAAAAGTCAACCTAAAACACATTTCATTTTAAACAAGTAAATACAATACATTTAAAACAAGTGACAGTCATTACTGGGATACTTAAATATCTGAGATGATAACCGCAGACTGCCTCTCGATCTCCATCTGGATGTGTTGTGGGAATCTTTCATACATTCACTTCAAATTGTTTAAAGATTAAAGGCTTTTCGGTCACCTGCTTTAGGGATTTAAATGATGCACTAAAACTCAGCTGCCAGTTTATTAAATACAGGTAGGAACAACTAATGCAGTTTAATACAATAATCCTACATTAATGAAGGTTATGTTTTGTTTAACTCATTTAAAAGTAGATGAAAAGGACTCCACCCCTCTGTACTTCACATTGTATCCTTCATGAATGAGGGGATTATTGCCAGTTTGGATACGTTTGAACTCCCTGCACCTGGGTGTTTTGATCCTGCTTATTGTATTTACTTCAGAGCGGCAATGACTAGTCAATCGAAAGAAAGTTTTCAGCCTCTTAAACTTGGATATTTCTTGTCTTTTTACGTGTTATATATCATATTAAAGTAAATATATGTTGGTGTAAGACTGACCTAACAAGACTTGAGAAGAAAGAACTGGCATGGACATGTATCACTTATATTTGGCATATGATAAACCAATCGATTAATCGAGAAAATAATCGAGATAAATTGTTAATGAAGATCTTAAAAATAACATGAGTATCATACAAGTTTTTTGAAGTTCAAGTAATTTGAATGTGAAAATGTCCAAAGAAATGCTGTTTTCAGCCTCTTACACTTTGATATATTTCTTGTCTTTTTTACATCATATACAAGGCAATAACTTGTGGTGTTAGGCAGGGGCAGACTGGGACTACAAATCAGCCGGGACTCTCGACCGCAAGTAAATACCGCTAGTAAATTATCAACAGGGGGTGGGGTGATAGTGACTTATCCGACCGACCGGCCCCACTCGGTACCGCAACTAAATACCGCTAATAAATTATCAAGGGGGGGTGTGGGGTGATAGTGACTTATCCGACCGGCCCCACTCGGTACCGCAACTAAAATACCGCTAATAAATTATCAACAGGGGGTGGGGTGATAGTGACTTATCCGACCGGCCCCACTCGGTACCGCAACTAAATACCGCTAGTAAATTATCAACAGGGGGTGGGGTGATAGTGACTTATCCGACCGGCCCCACTCGGTACCGCAACTAAACACCGCTAATAAATTATCGGGGGGGGTGCTTGTGGCTTATCCGACCGGCCTACTTCAGTACCGGCCCATCGGGGTTCAGGTGTTAGTCTGACATATCAAGGCTTAAGAAAAAACACTGGCATGGACATTTTTCACTTATAGTTGGCCTATGATAAACCAATCGATTAATCGGGAGTTAAATGGTTAATGAAGATCTTAACCCCCCCCCCAGGCGCAGGGCAGTCTCGCCGGTGACGAGCTTCGGGTCCACCTGTCGGTGCCCTCGGACAACGTGGGGATCAACAAACACACAGCTACTCCAGCCGCTACCAGCGCATACACACCTTCCCCGACGACCGAGACCACGAGGCGGAGGGAGAATACCAGGAAGCCCAGCGCCCTGCTGCGGCCGCGAGACTACAGGGAGAGCACAGGTGAGAGAGAGGACAC